>NW_013666639.1:136517-176021 GCF_000517525.1 Limulus polyphemus | reverse complement strand
TGTAAGTTTGTGAAACTTTTGTTTATAAATCATTGTTTGTAATACTTATTTGTAATAACTGTTATTGTAAATTGTATTGTTGTGTGTATATTAAAATGTATTTGTGTTAAAAAATTAAAACGGTGTATATCAATCTTGTTGACAAATATCTTAAACTGACTATATATCGGCTTTTGCTTAACTGCTAAATCTGAAGTACAATTTAACTACTAAATTTAGATTTATCAGTTAACTCAGTTTCAGACCATTTGAAATTGTAATACATAACACGACATAGTCACTGAACAGGTGAGTAAACGAAGGATCTATCTTAGTTTCCATTGCTATTGCACTTAGTTGTGGATAACATTAGCCATTAAATTTGAAAGCATTCAGTTTCAGCACCAGTTCTGCAACATGTTACGTACAGATATAAATATGCTATCAAGAAAATGCTTGAAAGCTAGAAAACCGTCATTATGTGGGATTACTGTGTATAGACTGTATGTTCATTGTGGAGACGTAAGTGAATTTAATAGTTGTTTTTATGTTATGTAAGAGTGCAACATGTGTCGTGTCTTTCACAAAAGTCAGTAGGCTTTTCTACGATGTCGTTAAAATAACTCGAAATTTGTTCAGTAGAACAGTTACTGGTTGAAACTAAGGGTCGGTCAGGACAATTAGGTTTATGATTTAGCAGTCATCTAGAATATGGAATTCGTGGATTCTTTGATCTGTTTTTGATAGAGATATATATAGGGTCTTCTTTACAACATTTGTAGCGACTATTGTCAGTTAGTTGTCTGTTACCTTCTTATATATGCAAACGTCTATGCCCAATAACGACGACGCCTCCTTTATCAGTGGGATTGACCAGGATGTCAGTGCGTATTTAAAGCTTCAAGTTCCTGTTTTGAAAGGTTGCACTTTCTATTTACGTTTCTGAAATTTAGTGTGTTTATTTGAGCCTGCAGTGGTTTATAAAATTGTCAAAAACATCTAGTTCCCCGACTGGTGTGCCTGAATCTGATTTATTTTTGTGTGCAGTTGGATACCACATGTTTGTATCCGTACGACTATCCAATGTATTAAATTGTATCACTCTATGTTTGTCACATTTGTTATGCACATTAATTTGGTCGCTGAAGTTATTTATAACAAATGTTGTCTCACTCTTAGCAAAATTATTTGTGAGATGGCATCTCCTGAAAAATCCTTTACCATTTGTTATTATAGTATATTGATTGGTCAGATGTGAGGTGAGTGGGTACGAAATCAAGTCCCTCAGATAAAACTACTTGTTTGTGATATGTGAATGGAAGATTTTCAGGAACTGTTACCATGTAATGTGGTTGTGAGTTGATGTGGGTTGTTGTACACCAATTTAATTCAGTGAATGGAAGATTTTCAGGAACTGTTACCATGTAATGTGGTTGTGCAGTTGATGTGGGTTGTTGTACACCAATTTAATTCAGTGAATGGAAGATTTTCAGGAACTGTTACCATGTAATGTGGTTGTGCGGTTGATGTGGGTTGTTGTACACCAATTTAATTCAGTTTGACATTTTGTGAGGAACACAATTTTTTCTAATGATGATTATTCGTTATAAGAAACATTTCTGTATAGCTACACCATTACCTCACTTTACTATATTGTTTAATTAGTATCCCATTATTCTATTTTAATTTATGTAGTGCAATTCTTAGAGAAAAATTCCCCATGTAATTGAAATTAAATTGTCTACACTCTCAAAAATCTAAGAAGTGTTTTTCAGTTTTTTTTAAACAAAGACAAATTCAGGTTTTAAGTCTATAATTTAATTCTATAATTTAACTTAACTTACTTACTTAGATATCTATTAGAAATACAGATGCATATTGGTGAAGGTCAATAGCTCTCAACATAAAGCAAGTCTCACGACAAATCAGTGGAAATATATTAGGCTTGAGTGGTGTTTTTATAATCAAGGAAGTGTTACGGCAGCGGAAGTCGCGCGACGCTGGGAGCATGCGCTGGAGTTCAAGAAAGATTGAGGAACCCGTTGAACGTCCTAGCGTTTGTTAGACATGCGCTCTTATAGTATATAAGCCGGCAAATAAAGTGACGGGACATATAATTGCTGACAGACAGAGACGGACAATTGAGTCAAGCGCGATAGTTACCGTAAGTAAAGTGTGTGAATCGTTGTGAATTATAGCGTGCGTTTAAGTTAAAGAGTCTGTGGAAATTAAGTGTATTGCAAAGTTGTATTGAGAAAGAATAAACTAGTTTTATTTAAGAAAGGACTTGTATCGCTGAAGTTTCTGGGAAAGAATTTCTACGAAAATTAACAAACGAACAGAGACGTAACAGAAGCTTTGGTGGATTTTTTAAAAGTCAAATTATATTTTATACTTTTCGATATTTAATTGAATTTTCTATAGCAAGATGAAATTTAGTATAACTTTCGATTTAATGAAGTAAAATTAGATTAATTTACTGCCTCTTGAAAGTGAAATGAAATTACATAATTTGATTATAACAAAGCTGAGAAACTTTGAAATCGATTTTGATATAAACGTTAAAAAGTGAATATAAAGTTTATTGTTTTGTTTCGTTAGATAAAACGTGATGTGCGATCTGTGTTATAAGACAGAAAAAAAATATTCTACAAATATTATTTACTATGTATATATGTGAGTTATTTAGATATAGTTAAAAATAAATTAATTCTTCCCTGTTATATCTCTTTAAACTACTGATATTTATAATATTTTAACTTTATCTACAGATGAAAATGAACTTAAAGAAACAGATGACATATTTATATTAAGGTAAACGCAGAAAGCTTGCAATTTTGCTGTTGATTTTATAACTCTGGTTATTAGAACGAGTGTATTTTAAGATTACGTATCCTTCTTTCACACTAACCTTAACACAATTAACTTAAATAGATATTATTTTCTTGGCACTTGTGTATAATGTAAAAAATAATAAATAAACGACTTTAACGTTGTGTGTGTTGTTTATTTATTATTTTATAATTAGCTTAAGCCTGTTTGGTTTTGTTGTTAGAAGAATGATTTTTACGTTACGTCTGTAAGACGTTTCCACTGATTGATTTAACATGAAACTTAGACTTGAAGAATGTTTAAATTTTCCAAAGTCAGCCCAGCATGATAGTAAAGTGTCTAACAGAAATTTCAAAATTTCAACTTCCAGTAATATACATAAGTCTTATCTTTTCATTTAACGTAACAGACTTATTCGAAGAACAGCTCTTTAGCTTCCAATATGTAACCGCAGCAAAGTTTATGGAAGATTGATATTATAATTTTCAAGCAGGGAATATTTAGGTTGTGTAACTTGTAATTTTATTGGGTTAAAGATAATAAAGTCCAACCTCAGTTACTTTTCTTAAACAATTTAATATAATAAAGTTCACCCAATGTGATTTCTTCAACAATTTAATATACTAAAGTCCGCATTCAACAATTTATTGTAGCAAAATTCGCCCTCAGCAAACTTCAAAAACCTCAGATAATAAAGTTCTACCTCAGCAAGCTTTCTTCAACAGCTGAAGATAATAAAGTTCTACCTCAGCAAGCTTTCTTCAACAGCTGAAGATAATAAAGGTTCTACCTCAGCAATTATTATCTTAAGCTGTTGAAGAAAGCTTTCTAACTCATCAAACGTTTTTCAACAAGTTAATACAGTAAATTTCACCCTCAGCAAGCTTTCTTCAACAGCTTAAGATAATAAAGTTCTAACTCATCAAACGTTTTTCAACAAGTTAATACAGTAAAATTCACCCTCAAGAAACTTTCTTTAACAACTTAATACAGTAAAATTCGTCCTCAGCAAGTTTTCATCAACAACTCCAGATAATAAAGTTCGCCCTCTCTAATATTTCTTCAACAACTCAAAATAGTAATTTCTAACTCAGTCCTTTTTCAACAACTTAAGATAATAAAGTGCAACCTCAGTAAGTTTTCTTCAATAACTTCAGGGGTAGAAAGGATAGAAAAAAGAATCATCTCATATACATTGCATAATTTTTTAAATTTATGGATAAAAGGTCTGGACATGGCTCAGTGTCTAACGTACTAACCTGAATTCAATAGTTCATGATGCCAGGGGGTATACTATAAGAGTGGTGGTCAAATTCTACTAACTGCTTTTCCCCTAGTTTATTAATTGAAAGTTAGAAACAGCTATAAGTATAATCCCTGGTTAAACGAGGTTGATTACTTCCATCAACGATGTTTAAAACAACTGATGAAGATTTCTTTAATTCTTTTTACACTCTACCGAATTACTGCAGATGGACCCTAGCACGATGAATACTTTGTACAAGAAATAGGTGTCGAAACTTTTCAAATCTTAATGATAGTAATCAAACACAAGAATCAAGCAAATTAAATATTTGCGAACAAAACTCTCTCTCTGCCTACACACACACAAAACATCGTTGCGGCCGGAACACAGGTAGCCAGCCCATTGTGTAGCTTTGTGTTTAACAGCAACCAGACGAGAAACATAAAAATTAGCGATGTGGTTTAATAATAAAAAAAAAATTCAAAGTTTACATCAGAAAATATATTATCATCAAAAATACTTAGCTTATGATAAATTTAAGACTGCTAAAAATATGATCTTTGACTTGAGTGCCTTTTATACGGGGGAGACCTGGTTAAGTTATTAACTGAAACTAATTTTGATTTCGTTTTAACTGTAACTAAAAATGTTTCCGAAGAGAACAAAACTCGATTATTTAATCTTTTTATAATAAACACAGTAAACAGTATTAATAAAATAAATCCACGATAATCAAGTTTAGTTTCAAAATAAATTTTCATCCCTCCATACCTCGAATTCTACTCGAATTTAACAATCATGCGCGTGAGAGTGACGACTAAAAAATAAAAATGTAATAAGTAAAGAAACAAATATCCTCTAATGGAATGGTTTTAAATTATTTTAGCCTTTTTATCATTTTATTAAACCAAAGCTTTCAATGTGCCACAATAAAATACTTGCACTGTAAAGTTACTCAGACGAATTAGTGGACGTTTGTAAATATTTTGTTATAAAATATAATGTTAAATTGTATGTAAACTCCATTTTTAAACCACCCTCACGTACCAATGATTTGAAACTACTGCTCTAAGATAGTTAAATTGTTGTTTGTTTATGTTTGTTTGTTTGAAGTTAAGCACAAAGCTACACAATGGGCTATCTGTGCTCTGCCCACCACGGGTATCGAAACCCAGTTTCTAGCGTTGTAAGTCCGCAGACATGCCGCTGTGCCACTGAGGGCTTGTTTGTTTATAAGCGAAAATATACTCCATGCGTTTGAATTCTCTATTTTATAGAAATTCTCATATTTTATATTTTGAATCTTTACACGTGAAAATGAAAGCACTCAGAAATGAGGATACATGTTTCTCACGATCGACTTTATGGTTGTCTCTCTAATGGAGTTCGTTTTTGCTTTCTACCCTATACATTGTTGTATATTTCGGAAGTTACGGATATTAAGGTATGCTTTAGTTGTGGTTTTTTTCCAGTAGGTTACTTTTAGGTTGATGCGAGTGTCTCCCTTAAAGACGACAAAAAAGATGTTTTACTTTTAATAATCGTTTGTTTGTTTTGAAGTTCGAGCAAAGCTACACGAGGGCTATCTGCGCTAGCCGTCCATAATTTAGCAGCGTAAGACCATTCAGTCATTCTTGGGATACTCTTTTACCAACAGATAATGGGATTGACCATCACATTATAACACCCCCATGGCTGAAAGAGCGAGCATGTTTCGTGGGATGGGGGATTCGAACTCGCGACCCTCAGATTGCGAGTTGAGCGCCCTAACCAGCTGGCCATGCCGGGTCTAGTAAAATAATGAACTTTTTAGGATCATTTGAAGCACAAGAATAAGGTTAAGAAAATAAAAGCTGTGTTTATGGACTTCGCTATATGGACTATATGTACCTTAATTGTCATTGCAATTAGTTTTCCAGTTAAAATTGGAAATTTTATTTTAATAACAGGATGACGATTTATACATTGTATTTAACCCTAACAAACAGTCTCGTACAATGATATATTGTATGAACGTCTTTAAATGTCGTTTCAACAAATTATGAAAGTACATATTTAACATATTGGTGAAGTGATAAGTCCTACAAACGTCTTTAAATATTGTTTCAAAAAGTTCCAAAAATTTAAAAAGTAGATTTGACTGTAATACGTTTGATAACATTGTCTATTTTCTATTCAGGATCTGAAAATTCACTTTAGAGACTTCAATTTTTCATATAATTGTATTTTGAACACATATTTTCTAAGTTTTGGAAGTTAAAATTGCTATCTTGCATTAGAATATCATGTTGTAAAAAAGTGTCTAGATACCATTTCAAAAAAGTAAGCTCATATAAAGACTCGAATTTATTAATGGAATGATCCGTTGTGAACACTTTATTATTGCCGTTTTAACAAGTTTTTATTGTGAAGTTGGAACTTATTAATGTACAATGTACCTGATGATGACAAAACCTTGTCGAAACGTTGTACATTTGCTGTTATGTTAAACTTATATTAAAGTTTTTCTTCATTACCCATTCAAGCCGTCTCCAGCCATTTTTAAATGTCGTTGTAAAAAAAATATTATTAATGGTAAAATATATTACACAAACATTTCTAAATATCTTTAGAAATAACTTTACAGCATGTTTCGAAAACTTGTATTATAAGCTTGATGTTATTGATGAAATGAAAAATTATCCAAATTTCTTCAACTGACGTTTGGAGAAGTCCTGGCAGTTTAAACTAGAATATATAATTGAATAATACGTTGTACAAACGTTTCATAATTTCGTTTCAACAACTCTTGAAAGGTCACATTTGTATTGATTGATTTGTATGTTATGCAAACTTACGTAAATATCATTCCAATAACTATTAAACATTGAAACTGGAGAGTGGGATTTCATAAAACAAAATCCTTTTAGTGTCGTTTAAATTAGTCTTAGAATTTAACTTAAAGCCTCAAATTTACTAATACGAAGATGTATTGTATAAACGTTTCTAAATATCTTTTCTATATGTTTTACAAGATTTAATTGTAGGCTAGAAATTATGATTAGGTTGATGTGTTCTATACGCTTCTCCAATTGTTTTTTTCAGCCAATCCTGGTAGCTTAAACTAAATTTCTTTAACTTATTAATAGAATGATAAGCTGTAAATAAATTGTGAAAAACTTCTATTTTAGTAAGTTCTACATTTGACATTATTAATGTCAAATTTTAATTTATTAATGGAATTTTAGGATGCTAAAATTTTCTAATCTCTTTTAAAAGTCTTCGAAGCTCACATTAGAGGTTTGGAATTATAAATGGAATAATATGTTACGTAAAATTCTTTAAATTCCATTAAATTTATGGACTTAAATTTATCAGAAAATGATTATTATTATTTATTGATTTAGACCTTGGAAGTTCAAAAAAATTCTCTAAATGTCCTTATGTCAAGTACTGGAAGTTTATTTTGTCTCTTTAATTAATTTATCGAAATATATGATATACAAACTTTTCTAGATTTGTTTCAATAAGACTTAACATTTTATAATTCATTAATGGAACTAAGTATTGTAAAATTTAGGTAAATGTTGTTTAAGCAAGTCGTGGAAGGATTTAGAGACCTGAGTACATTAATTAATTCTTACAGAGAACATATGTCTAGATTATATTCACATAATCTATTAAAGACTACTGATGGCTCAGCGGTAAGCTTGAGGACTTATAACGCTAAGAGCTGGGATTCGATTCATGTGATGAATACTGCACAGGTAGTCTATAGTGTAGTTTTGCGATAAACAACAAACAAACTAATCCATCAACTTTGAATTGAAAGTTTCAGTTATTAAGAAAATGTTATCTCATATAAACTTTTCTGAAGACTTTGGCTATTGGTTATGAAAACTCATTTGACATCATATTCTGAATTCACTCGTGAAATTTCCAATTTTATACAGTGAGACATAAATGCCGCGTATTGATGTCACACAGTGAAACAAGTCGTACGTGAAAAAATATTTCAGGCAACAAATTACTTTTTTCGTTTTATTAAGACTAAAATGTGCCATTTAGTCCAGTTTAGGTCCATTCATTTTATTTAGTCCTAAGGTGAATAAGCGGTAGGTTTACATACTCACAACGTTAGAATCTGGGGTTCGACTTCCCGTGGTAGAAACAGCACAGATAGCTTAATGTGTAGCTTTGTGCTAAAACTCACAACAACAATACTATATCTGTTGACAAATCACGTCTGCTAAACAATGTACGGAAATTTAATGTTCAGTAACGTTGCAACATAAAGGGTTTAAATTAGAAGAAATCAGCAGAGTGGGTTAAAGGTTATAACTTACATATCAAAGTGAAAAGACCATTAGCACATGTCATGTATATTATACATAAAGCGAATTTATGATTTTTGATTACAGTTTGAAGTCTCAGATAAGGTCATCAATAGGGTAGGAAAGAAAACGAATTATAAACTAATATGTCATCGATATACATATTAGTGAGTATGATGGTTATTTAATTTTTATGACATGTAAAAGACCCAGACTAACAAAATGGCCATTCTTCTTAAGGAAACAAGCGAGATGTCTTAACATTTATTGCCCAATATATCAGGAAATTTCATAATTTGCTTTTATTGGACTCAAAGCATAAGCATATGAAATGTTTTATTGATGTGCGTTTCAATCTGTTTATTGACTAAAAAGACGATAAGATATCAATTTATTTGTGCATCCGTCTATTCTTCAATCATGTCTACAGACTTACAACGCTAGAAACCGGGTTTTGATACCCGTGGTGGGAACGTCACAGATAGCCCATTGTGTAGCTTTGTGCTTAACTTCAAACAAACAAATTAATCAAGAATAAGGTTGTAAAATGTTTTTGTTTTATGATAAAAGATAAAGATCACAGGTTATCACATCTTATTTGGTTTCAGAGGAGCTGCGACTCTAAACGAAATTACTATTATGCAAAGATATATCACTAAATTAATGTGTGAAGTGATCTAGTTTTTTGCACCCAACCATTGAATTCCTAGCTTCTAGACATAAATATAAAACTTTTTTTTTCAAGAATAATGATACCTTTTCACACTGAGTCATCACCATTATTGAACTCAACAATAACCCATTTATAACTAGAATTGTCTTGTGAAATATAGAGCTTCATTTCTTCAACAATAAACACGTTTAATGGTCTAGGATAAATTCACAGTAAACGGTCCATGAAACACGGTCTTGACAAGTAAAATAGCGAATTGAAGAGCATCTGAAGTGAATAACGAACAGAATAGACTAGACGAAGCTGAAAAAACGATGATTAATGAAATGTATGCTTTGTAGCAGCTTTTATCGTAAACTTCTTAAATAGTAAATGCTTTATTCTTTCGATAGAATTAACCAATTTTTCACTAATTAATAATATGCTGAAGTGATTTTTTCTTAGATTTTTACAGTAATTATTGCTTATATTTAGAAAAAATTGGACATAACACTGTAAAACAGAAGATCGTGACGATAATATGAAACGAAAGATATCATTGGGTTTTAGAATTACAATACAGTTGAATTTGAACAACAACATTCTTTTAACCGTTAAATAGGGGCTAAAACTGTAATATGTTATTATACATACATTTGTAGGAAATCTTCTCTTATAGTATTGAATACATAAACGAAGTAAATAAGGTTCACTGGCAAAATGTACTGCCGATAGCTTTACTCGAGAAGCCTAATAAAACTTAATTCATATAGTTCAATCGACCTATTCCAATTACTACACTAATGCCTAAGTTCGCTATTATCAAAGGCCTGGTAGTTAGAAAGCGTGACTTGCAATCTGCGGCTCGCGAGGTTGAAACCTGACGCCGAACATGGTGGTCTTTTTAGTCGTGGGGACGTTATAAAGAGTAGTTCAAAAGTGGGCGGTAGGTGCTGTAGGCCAATTTTCATTCCCGTATTTAACAGCTCAAAACTATGGACGGTGGCAGATAGCATTAGCAACTTTGCTAAAAACAAACAAACAGTCATCACCAAATTTCTCGTCGTCCAGTTTGTTTGACACTGTCCAATAGCGTATAACTTAGTTGGCACAGACCTCTTTTCCCCGTCTGTCTGTTGTTCTAACACAATGGAAGAACATATTGTTGAAACGATACAGTTTGTTAGAAAAAACATTCTCAAACTCGTATGAGCAATATAAACATTTATGTAAGGTTATTACATGCTCTATTTATCCCATAGTGAATAAAGTTCAAATATGGCGATAGCTCCTCCTTCGTTTCTTGGCAAAATTCACCTACATTCTTAGCAATACTTACTTTTTTTTAGGATGACGAATTTTAATGTAGAATGCATTCAATCGTTAATGAAACAATTGGAGAATGGCAGAATATAATGTCTGGATTTTTCAGGATACAGATAAATAAATCAATAAGGATGTCAAATGACTGCCACTAAACATATCCAAGAAGCTTAGTTTAATCATTTTAATATCACGTTTCGACGAATCTAAACTTGATTGTCTAATGGCATTTGCCTGTATTGTCATGTTCAAAGCACTCCCCCTCCTAGAGCTTTCCATAATCCATTTAGTGTAAGAGAATGATTTTACTGATATGACTTCATGTGGAATAGCAGGAATACTCAATCTGTTCTCCAGCTGCTTGAAGTATGCGGGTTGAACGTATATGTTGTGGAAACAACTAACTTGTGTACACATCATTTCTGTCACTTTTGAAAACAGTGATCCTTCTTAATTATGTTTCATGTTACTTACTGAGATAAGAGAACGGCTCTTGCCATTGGACTTTTTGGTCGTGGACTCTTATACGTTATAACATGCCACACTTTGCTTAACACAGCAGGGGGGTTATGACTTGTTGCAGGTTTTTTTTATTGGATGGCCTTGGTACCCCAAGCTGATCCATTTGCTTTGTTTTTATAGTATATAAAATTAGGCATATGAGAGTAACAACATACTGTATAGATACCCAATCTAATATTGTATTTCAGAAAAAATAATTACTCATCGTTATGTAAAGCATAGTGTGTAACGAAGAGGAGAGTAAAACTGGAAAACTTAAAACGGAAGACAGTTACAGTTTATGAGTAATTTACCAGATCTTTACAAGAAAAGTTCTAATAGAATGGTTTTCCTTTCTTGAAAGGTACTGAAGTGTAGCATAGAAAGGAACAAGTATGACTGGCAAGACATTTCTAGAAATAACAAATAGGCTTGAAAATGAAAGCTCAGAGACACTTATCTCGTCAGGGGCAAAATGGCATAGAAGTTGCTACAAAAATACAGTTCATAAAGGAAAAATCTTAAATTGCAAGAAAGAAATATGAAGCATCTCTAGCACGAAGATCCTCCTGCTCCTCAGAGATTAAACATTTGCTATCAAAATATATACCTTTTAACAAAGAACTTTGCTTTTATGTGACGTTAAGGGCACAATATGAAGCCAACTGCGTAAAGTGGCTACAGAAAATGTCGGAAATTGTCTTAACGAAGCTATGAAAAGTGAAAATGATGCCCCATCAAGAGTTAAATTAAGCACTGCAATATATCCTACAGATGTCCATGCTGCAAACATAAAATATCACAAGACAATATTGGGCTGTTAATGTATCAAACGTTCGTGACATTCCTGAAGACAGAAAAACAAACTTCCACTAGTACCCGATACTTGCAACAGAAATTGGAATCATTAGTCATAAACGAAGCAAAAAGCGTGGTAGGAGTAGCGGTAGTTAGAAAACAAATGAAAGAGTTTATCAAGTACAAAATCCCTGATAATCGCACAGGTCAATTAGTTCGATTTTAGGCAGTTAAAAAAAATATCAGAGATTCTTGACAATGGTTAAGCTGAAAACAGGACCATTTTTGATGGTGTTCACATCCTCTTCGAGGCCTTAGATTTTCAAATAAAGGTTGTTATCACGATTAGCTCCTGCATTATTGCATTTTTATACTAAATATGAAGTCGACTCTTGGTTGCCACGGTAACCATGGTCAGCCATGGATACAAAGATGGCAACATGTATTTTCTGACACCGAGACTGACTTTAAACAAATTCAAATAGGTTCACACGGTATTCTATTTGCCCCTTGGTATTATTCAAATAAAATAGCGTTAGGTGTGTTGTCTAATTGATTTCCCTCTACTTGATAATTTAAAAAGTAGGGAGAACTAGCGCAGGACCCTTGTGTAGCCTTGCGTGAATAAAACAAACATGCTAACTATGCTGTGATTTTCTATATGAAAGAATAATCATCACATTTTCACGTTAGTTTTAACAGATTGTCATACGGTGATAAATAGAAAATAAAGAATAATTGTTATAGACACTTTAAAATATGTTCAAATACACAAAATGACACACTCCTCTAACGTTTCTCTATATATTAATCGAATATAAGTTTTCGGAACAGGGGAAATTATTCGGTTTTCAAGTTGATGATAAATTTTACCATTAATTCAGCTTCTGTAAAATGTGCACACGTTCCTAACATTTAATTGAAAGACACTGAAACATAGTGCCCATTATACAGGTTCAAACATTTTTATCTTTATATGGTTTGAAAAAAGTGCCCGAAGAAAGAAAAGTTTATTTGCTTATCTTAAGAATGGAAAAGTCAACTCACTAATTGCAAATACCCAACACTTTCCCAACACATCCTAACCATTCTGTTTTCCAATTTTGTTACAATTAAAAAGCTTCAAATTTGTTTATTGAAAAATCGCGCAAAGCTACTCGAAGACCACTTTCGCTAGCCGTCCCTAGTTTTAAAGTGGTAGACTAGAAGAATGGTGGTTAGTCAACATCACTCACTGCCAGGGGTTACTCTTTACCAGTGAGTAATGGGATTACCGTCACACAATAACGCTGCTACGGCTGAAAGGGCGAGCATGTTCGGTGATGCGATTCGAAGCCTCAGATTGCCAGGCTCCAGAAATTGTAAGACCTATAAACTTATAAAATTGTCGTTTTTATTTTATTTTACAGTTCAAGAAAGATATGTAGTTCATAGAGTATGATTTAAATGACTTTTACATTCAGTTTAATAGGAAGCAACTTTTCAAATACTAGCCCTGTAATGCATCTAGAACACACTGGTAGTGTGTATTCAGTAAAGAAAGTCGTGAATGATAATGTTCTATCATATAACAATCTTGGTTGAAATCAAACCTGTTAAAGCAATATTTTCTATGGTGCCCTAAATGTATACATACGTATGCTTATTGTAAAACAGCACCGAACTCTTTTTGTGACTGAAAGGTGAAACTCGACTGTCATCCTTATAATGCGCACAAAGCACCAAAGTGCAGAGCTTGATTTATTTTAGCAGTAACAGGACTCAAACGTGGACTCGCAGAATCATAGTCTGGCATACTGACCACTGCACCACGATGCCTCACTCCAAAGAAATAATTAAACTGCAGGCCAATTCACACATGGAAAAAGAAATATTGGTACATACTGAAATTCTAACATGAGGTGCACAATAATCAATTTGTTGAAATATGTATGGCCAGGTGGTTAGGGCACTCGACTCGCAATCTGAGGGTCGCGGATTCGAATCCCTGTCACACCAAACATGCTCGCCCTTTCAGCCGTGGGGGCGTTATAATGTGACGGTCAATCCTACTATTCGTTGGTAAAAGAGTAGCCCAAGAGTTGGCGGTGGATGGTGATGACTAGCTGCCTTCCCTCTAGTCTTACACAGCAAAATTAGGGACGGCTAGCGCAGATAGCCCTCGTGTAGCTTTGCGCGAAATTCAAAAACAAACAAAAACAATCATTCTCTGAATCAGCGATTTTATATTTTGTGTATGCGAGGCATTTTTATGGATCCCATACCCCTAGACGAGATTTAGGTAGAATTAATCAGTTGACCCTTCTAGGGAATTAGAAGAAGAGGTAAGTAAGAAATAATAACGATAATTAATAATAGTTATTATAATTGTTATGTTAAACACTATTAATGAGTAAAAAATTTGTTAATTCATTATCCCAAAAATGATGGTGTTATGCTCCATATAACTAAAATAATTGATTATAGTGTGCATTATGTTATGATTTCGGTTATGTACCATGATTTCTACTTGCATACATACCAACATGGCTCTATTCTTTACTAGCTGATTAAAGAAAAGTTATCCTAGAACATGAAAAGTTGCTTCCCTTATATGTAATTGTAAAAAATGCAAAAACGCCCATTAAAACCACAAAATCTAAAACTGAAAATGTGTACGTAACTCCTCATGGACCCAATCAACGTCCACCTCAAATTTGGTGAGGATACATTCACACCCTACGAAGTAGTTACATAGGCATGCAACAAACAACAGATAGTATTATTATATATATTCTTTTCGTTCTTGTTTACGTCCTTTTGTTCTGTAGGGGTTTTGTACGGATTTTAAGAAACCACAGCCAAATAACAGTATCAGTGAAATGCTAAATGTGTTGCTTACATCTAAAAATATTAAGTATGATGTATGAAAGAAACCAGTAGTAATGAATTACCACACGTAAATTTCTAAAATATCCTAGTTATCTTCACAGTTTATCTCGACTTTTAGTGAATAAATATTAGTAAATGGTGAAAATATCTTATCAACGAATAACTATATTTACTATTTAAACAGACTATTTTGATTAGAATACACTAAAGTAAAGAATAAGTTGGGTATCTTTGTTCTTATTTTTCAGCTAATATAATTATTAACAGTATCTATGGGGGTTGTCTATAAAAATACACATTTTGTTTATACATAATAAGATAATTATGTACTTAGTTTAAAGTATTTAAATAACACCATATATGGAGAAAAGTTATAGCATGCTAAAAAATTAAGAACCTTATGTCTAAACACATTTTAACTAAGGGATATGCAAATAAAATAAATTGCAGGTAAAATTAGATAAAACTAATACTACAGTTTATCTTATGCACACTAAAACTATATTCCACACATATATATGCGTACACATAATAATTACGCCACACAAGAAGAATATATACATTTTAGTTAATTTCGAACTCTTTACCTCCTTATCTTAACCTGTTCGCTTTCTTGCTTTCTGATAATGTTTTCACTTTCTCTCAGGTGCAAGTTTAGTTCCAATATTAGCACTATGAACCTGATAATAAATCATATTAGTAAAATATAAAATTGCCCCTGCTACACGTAATTTATGCTATGAGTTTCACGAAAAACAATGGCTGAAAGTTTTTCCTCGGACATTCAACTACTTTACTGTATAAGCTATGATGATGATATATTTGTTATATTTCAAGCAAGAGCCACGTTGATGAATATTTGAAAATTAACGCCCATTTTAGTAGTTTTGTTTCTAAGACACTTAAAGTGAAATTAGTGAAAGTGTTTATTAATCATGCATGCTTAGAGGAATATAACCAGTTATTCTATGTTGAATGATGAAATAGATTTATTCATTAAAGTTTTTGAAACGTAGTGAGTTTGATAGTTATTTCATTCATAACAGTATCAGTGAAATGCTAAATGTGTTGCTTACATCTAAAAATATTAAGTATGATGTATGAAAGAAACCAGTAGTAATGAATTACCACACTTAAAAATAACAGTTATTGCATATATAAATAAGATAATTTCAACTTCAGGCGTAATTTCTCCACAGGTAGGAATTTGATGTATACTTAAGAGCAATGGCAATGGAAGAATTAAAATATGTTATTTTAAAGACGCGATACCTAAGAAAATAAAATCGTTCGTCATCTTGGGAGAAGTAATACGTGGGCTCTTCAAATAGGTAGATGGTTGTCAACTTGTATAAAAAAGTATACTTCTGGGAAATGACATGACTTAACAAAATGTAACATCGCTGATAGCTAATAAAATGACATGACTTAACAAAATGTAACATCGCTGATAGCTAATGAAATGACATGACTTAACAAAATGTAACATCGCTATAGCTAATGAAATGACATGACTTAACAAAATGTAACATCGCTGATAGCTAATGAAAACTTGCTAGTTAGTCAAGCTAAAAAATGAATAACAATTGAGAATTTGAAAGAGTTAGATAACTGCAAAGCTGGAGCATATATTAAACCAATAGGACTCGACCACACCACTTCTCATATTTAAAGCTTTAAAGTATAACGTTCATGTCAATGTATGTTGCATTAAAGACGTAAGTTATTTAGAAGCTGTAATGACGGTTGTTCTAATAGCTCACCGCATTATAACGTGTTTAGAAAACGCTCGTCTGCATTTAAAAGTTTTGCTGGAACTTGTACTAACTGGTCGAATTTAAGGAAAAAAGTGTTTATATTATTTTGATTTATAATGGAAGTTTCACGCTCTGAACGGATTTAAGCTCTTTAGAAGATAATGATCTTTATATAATTTAGAAATTAGAATGAAAGATTTACTATCATACGATATTTAAATTCCCCAAGATTTACGTAAAGGTCTTTACATCATTTATAAGTTCTGATGCAAGTTATTCTACCTCATTGTTCAATCATTAAGAAAATGAAAGTCATCTGGTGAAGAAATATAATCTTTTAATTAATAATGGAAACCAAGGGGTATATTTGTCTATAAAAAAAGTGTCCTCTAACCGAATCCTAAACATTAGATTTCATTATGCTGTGTGATAGTCAGAGGAGAAACTATAGAGTTGATGTTCTCATAGAAAATAAATTATCGTCTCTTATATTGCATTAACCATGGAAAATAATATGAACAGATTGCACAAAATCGTATTGTTTACATTTTGTTTTAAGATTGAAGGAATGTGTAAAACAAGATACATTTAGTGCATGCTAATACGGCCTTTATTTCTTTGACTATATCTTTATCTAGTGTTATTTCCTATTTAATACGAAACGTTACGATCCACAGTTTTTAGCGTTATAAAGTCCAGAAGCTCATCACTGATCCATCAGAGAGAAAAATAAAGAAGGAAGGGTCAATAATCACTGTGTGAAGTAAACTACAGTGAAAAGGTAGTTAATCGACAAAATGATGAGGAAGGATATACAATTAAGACATGATGCAGCACACTAGTCAGTTTCATCTTTCCTCATATATGCATGGCTAAAGGTTTTTGCACTTTTTACACACTAAAATTTATAAGTAGTTTTTCTTTGGCCAAGTGTTGTGAAGTTTCAGTTTTTTAATTTTCGTTAGTTTCTTCTAAAGTAAGTTTTGTTTGTTCTCTCTTATGTATTTAACTAAAGTTTTCTGCAGTTTTGATTTTGCCCAAAGTTCAATGAACGTTTGTATGACTTTAGTTTTATGTTGATTCTGTACAAATATTTTATGTAGTTTTGCTTTACTTAATTAAGTTTTGTTTCATTTAATACAGAGTGTCCGAAAAGTCTGGAACCATAGGTGATTTACAGCTTTTTTACATTTCAGATATGTGACTGATTATGGAAGGTTACTACCGAATTTAATGCATGCCACCCAAAGAGAGAGAGAAAAAAACATCACCCACACAGCTGCTGGAAAGTTGCTGGCATCTGAAACAACGAATTCGCGACAACTGACGGACCATAGACAATAACAAGAATATGCTTCTCAGTGCTCAAAGAAAATAGAAAGACCGTCTCCAAACGTGTTTGGAATTACAAGGATAGCATGCCGAACATACTCTGTAAAATATGTTGAAGTGCCTATGGACTTTTTTGGACACACTATACTTATTTCAGTTTGACAAAAAGTTCATACAGTTTCTGTTTCACTCAAGTTTCGTGCAGTTTCTGTTTGATAACTTTTTATTATTATTAAAGTTTTCTATGGTTCCTGTTTAGCTACAGATATGTGAATCTTTTGATACCTAAATGTTTGTGTTATTACTATTATTAACCTCACTCGAATGCGGGTATTTTTTCACCCCCAAGGGTTCGTTTGTGTGTGGACAGTATAAAATTAACAGTTTTTATCTGATCTTTATCAAATTCGGTTCAAAGGTTGAGCGTCTCATATGAACAAAATAATTAACTTTTGGTTAAAAATAATCCTAAGGTCAAAGTCACACTGAAGATCAACCACTTTCTTTATAAAGGTATAGGAAATTGAGATTTTGAAAAATGGTCCAAACTCGAAAAAATTAAGCTATAAGGAGGATTTTGCCACCTAAACCAATATTTTGAGGGTGAAGAATTGCTCTGATGCATATTTTAGAGTAGTTGCTACAAAAGCAAAAACAAAAAATAAATATATTGTGGTGAGAGTTGCATTCTCTGAGTGCTTTTCAAGTTTAACTAAAGCTTTCTAATAGTTTCTGAATTATTAAATTTTTGTATAGTGTGATCTGTTTACTTAATGTATTACGTATTTGCTGAGTCACCTTCTGTGACTACTTTTCTTTTAAATTTCTATTCAATTAAATATAATCTATTTCCTAATTGTCGTTTCATACAAAGGATGGCTAGTTTTTGTTGTTGTCTGACTAAGGTTTTTAGGAGTAAAATTTTGTAAGATGTTTTACTGATCATTTTGCACTTTCTCTTTCAAGTTATTGAAAAATTTGAGTAGTTTTTAATAGTACTCGTGTTATGTTTTGTTAATGTTGGTAGATTTTAGAGTACATTAGTTTTGATTAGGAATTTGATTTATTAATATTTTACACATCCTCAATTCTGGCTCTTGAACTAACAATGGGCTGCTAATTTATACTACATGATGGACAGTCATCGGTTCTTATTACATCAAGTTTACATAGATTTCTTATTGCGGTACTAAGTTAATGTGTGTGTATGCTCCACATCACAGAGTCAGATGAGATTAATTTTCTTGTGTATTGTAACATAACAGACACAATCATCATGGTTTAGCAAGCGCTTGTTGAAGTAGAATTAATACGACTATACACAACCCGAACGCTGTCATAGAGACAAATTAAACATCAAATCCGCTTGACTTTTGATCTATATACTGTTAGGATGATTAATTCTTGAAATACAGCGTTCCACGTGTAGGAGGGCACGAATATAAAACAATAGAAGGCTACGTACTACTACTAGACCAGCTTAACTTACAAGCAAAATAAAAATAAGTATGTGCAACATTTATGAAAGGTAAGGTTGACCTTGTAAGATTACTTACCTAAACACATTACAAATTTCTGTGCTTTAACTCCTTTTTCCTTTAGAAAAATACGTGTTTAATATTACATAAATTATTTACTAACGGATAAAATTAGCTATTGTGTTAGATTTTTAGGCATTGTTTACAAACTTGTTAATCATCACTCAGGATACTGCTATTTCATCAGAATTTTGTTTACCATTTTTAAGATGATGCATACTAATTTAAATCCAAAACTTGTATGTGAAGGTGTGGAAAAATATATTCACGTGCAATTAAAATTGGCCTAAATACATTCAAGCAACTAAAATGTTTCATTATTGCCCAAAAGTACAGGAGCTAGTAAATGAACGGAATTTAATCAGTTAAATCCACTATTGAAACATTTACTAACCTGGCTGGATGAATTAGTTTGAGTTTCCATTCTTTTTGTTTCTTATGTACTCTACTATAACGATAACCATCATCGTTTGACTGATATTAAGCCATATATATATATATATACTCACCTTATATTAACTTTTGAATTATAAACGTTAAACTGCAGGTCCTTATAAAATAAGTTCAACGATAAGAAGATAAAAATTTGATTTCTTTTACAACAGAAATGTCGTATGTTTTTTATTGTTATTATAGAAGTTTCTATGAACAATTTAATTCCTTTTTCAATTTTAAGTTAACTGTATACTTAGTGACACGATGGTTAATAAACAGCAGTCAGTGGAAATAAATAGGCCTACCTACCAAAACTAATCACCTGGACAAATTCCAAAAACTATTTGTTCGTCCTCATAGGCATTAACTGTTGTGGGCAGATATTTTTACTTTTACTGTTCTTTAGGAGTTTATAAGCCACAGGTGGTGTCTAAAGTATTTCACACAAATGCTATATTTTGGATAGCATTCATTAAAGTCTTGTGATAGCTATAAAATAGAAAATATATATTCAAAAAATCGGAGATGCGCAAAACTGTCAGTAAGTTTCGGGCAATTTGACAGTTAACTTTCTTGTAATAAACTTCATAGGGTCACTAACAGATGGAATCCTGCCAAGTTATAAAGTAAGTTAATAAACTCACTGGCATCGGAGTTTTACGTCTCATCGTTATTTTGTACCAGTCTCGTAGATAAAAGAGCGTAGATGGATGGGGTAACTTTTTGATTACAATTAATTTTAAAGAGCTTGGAAGCTATTGGTATTATATTAACTTTTTATCTAGAAAAGTTTTAATATTCAAATACCTTTCTAATTAGTGGAAATAACAGATGTTTAAAACATAATGAACCACTTTCTATGACATTATCATTTCTTATCAGCATTATTTATACTATATTGTCTCCATATCTTACAAACTTGCTTGTATATTCTCCATATCTTACAAGCTTGCTAATTATCAGCTTTATTTACACCATATTGTCTCCATATCTTACAAACTTGCTAATTATCAGCTTTATTTACACCATATTGTCTCCATATCTTACAAACTTGCTAATTATCAGCTTTATTTATATCATATTATCTCCATATTAGCAAGTTTGTAAGATATGGAGATAATATGATATAAATAAAGCTGATAAATATTTTTCATGTTACACATTTTTTGTTCTTTTCTTAATTAGTATTAATAAAATAAAAGCTGAAATGTAATAACACAAATAATAATTTTACTAGACGTATGTATCACGTTTCTTTAAAAATCACACTTTCAAGCTACTGAAGCGAATAAATAATTCAAAAATACAATAACAGCAACTTTTTTTTTTACAATAGCCAAGTTTTGATTTCAATGATTACAACGTTTCAACCTACACTATCGGGTCATCGTTACCTGAAACGTTGAAATCACTAAAATCAGAACTTTCCTACTGTAAAAGTTGCTGCAATTGTATTTTTATACATCATGTGTCACTATGTTGGAGCGTGAGGATTAGAGCCACATTTCATTACTATAGCATAATCTGTACTACAGTTTTATTTCACTGCTCTGTATGTCAGACGCTTTTGGCCTAGACGTTTGGAAATAGAAACAAAAGCGTCGAAGGTATGGAGATGCATTGATGTTACGCCATCCTTGTTGTAGTTGTTGAAACAGGTAGATAGAATCTTGTGATTGATCATGAGCTTACAAGGTTTTTTCAACGGAGATTTTAAGACGTATATGAGGGGAAAAATTTTGAATGTTTGTCTTTCTATGATTGGAATCTAAGTTTCATTAAAAATCTACCCCGCTGCACCTTACGTTTCAGAACCTTGTCGGCCACAGAATATACATAAGAAGTTTTGGAAGGGCTTAATATTCAAACCAGTACTATAATGAAATACGCACTCTTCGACATTATAAGCTTCGAAAAGAGCTGATAACAGCAAACACTGAATCCAGTTTTTAACTGTTAACTGCACACTAGACGAACACACGCGACTAACCCTCGGTTAACAGCTATATAAACAAATCCAACCTCATCCATTCCATTACACCAAGACAGAGTTTAATACTGAATCGCATATGCTGCGACTTATATCTGTTACAAAATGTTAATTCAAGTGGTTGAAGCAAGAAAAGGGAAGGTGAAAATAGCGTGAGAATGTTTTTTTTATAGGTTTACATAATGCTTAGAAGAAGTTTATGCGTCGCTATGAAACCGTTATAGTGTAGTTTCAGTAAACCAATGTCTGTTTTCTCATTTCTATCAAAGTAAAATATATCGGTTTTTCACGGTAACAGTGGACAAACTCAGTTATTCTATAAGAAGAAGTATATAAAATCGTGTGCCAACAATAATGTATGAGACAGGAGACACACTATACTAGAATAAATATATACATATATAATTAACCTTTCTTTAGTACTTAACTCTGTTTCATTAAGGTTAACGATCGTCTCAGATAATGGATGGTTGTATGTGTTAAGTGTTGTAGGTTATATCACCCATGTTAAATATAATATACGGTTTATCACCACCCCCTGTGAGGGGTATTGTTTAATCTGTATCTCGTGCTATGGCTTTATTGTTGTCTGTCTGTATGTCTGTGTGTGTGTGTGTGTGAAGCTAATTTTAACATCTATAGGAAAACAATATAGTATAACAGCAAATCCATACTTTTGCTCAACATTTCAAGGGCTATATGTTCGTTTATACAGTTCTATTCCATCAGCACGTTGACTTAGTGAAAACACTAGTGAATTATGTTTACAGGAGCAGCAAGTTGACGTAGTGAATACACTAGTGAATCATGCTTGAAAATGCAGCAAGTTGACTTAGTGAAAACACTAGTGAATTATGTTTGTAGAAGCAGCAAGTTGACTTAGTGAAAACAATAGTGAATTATGTTTACAGAAGCAACAAGTTGACTTAGTGAAATCACTAGTGAATTATGTTTACAGAAGCAGCAAGTTGTGAATCATGCGTATAAGAGTGGTATTCTCTAGTACCAGAATATATAACTAAATTATAAATGTTTCGTAAAGAAACATACGCTGATCACTAGGCTACGCCAGAGCTCAAATATTGATAAAATACAAGTATTTTTTTATTTTGATTAATAAATTCATTAAAAATGCATCAGAGTAACTACAGAAGCATTGATTGGTGGTAACACTAATATTTTTCTGTAGAACATTTTTGATAACTTTAATGTTGACAAGTTTGCTGCTCCAGATTATGGTCAAAACAAAGAGAACTTTATCACACAATGGTTATGATCATATCTATAAAAAAGAATGTTGTTATATACTACGTATATGGCTCCTGATATAACAGGGAGATCGGAAGAAAAACCTTAAGAGAGAATACATCCACTTGAACCAGTAACTGACACAGTTGTTTAAAACAAAAACAAAGCAGTATTAACTGCTCTACACGACAAGATTCAACAAAATTTAGATTTCGGCTTTATTTGTTCAATTTTTAAGTATTTGTTATTAGCCAGCTTCCAATGTTCTTGTTCGTTTAGCTGCTGGAGCTTGAAGGATTAAAGCTTGCACGGGGCAAAGACCAGAAGTTTGTTATACGGGACGTTTGTCAGGTAAGATATCACCTTGATTCAATAATCTACGGCCGTTAGTTAGTAACATCAAAGGAGGTACTCATTTTACATTCAAATAAAGACAATATCTCTGCTTGTACACACCAGTATCAACTATCATCCTGTGTGTCATGAAAGATAATAAGATAATCAAATAAACTCACGGGAGTATCAAGTACCTGTCTTTTGTTGAGTATATCAAAAACAAATAAACTCAAGGGAGTATCATGTACGTTTATTTTGTTGTTTAAAAAAAATAAACAAACTCGCAGGAGTATAATGTATATTTATTTTGTAGTGTATATCAGAACCAAATAAATTCACGGAAGTATTACATATCTGTCTTTTGTTGTTTATATCAAAAACGAATGAACTCGCAGGAGTATCATGCACAGTTCTTGATTGTGTATATAAAAACAATTAAACTCGCAGGTGTATGATTAACCTCTCTTTTGTTCTGTATATCAAAACCAAATAAACTCACGGAAGAATCATGTACTTGTTTTTTGTTGTGTATATCAAAAACAAAAAACTCACAGGAGTTTCACGCATTTGTCTTTTGTTGTGTAGATCAAAAACA
Organism: Limulus polyphemus; assembly: GCF_000517525.1. NCBI lineage: Eukaryota > Metazoa > Arthropoda > Merostomata > Xiphosura > Limulidae > Limulus > Limulus polyphemus. The sequence goes on along the minus strand of NW_013666639.1, from coordinate 152,275 downwards.
AATAAACTCATAGGAGTATCATGCACCTGCCTTTCGTTGTATATATCAATAAGAAATAACCTCACAGAAGTATCACGTACCTGTCTTTTGTTGTGTGTATGAAAAACAAATAAACTCCAGGAAGTATCACGAACCTGTCTTTTGTTGTGTATATCAAAAACAAATAAACTCACGGGAGTATCATGTACCTATCTTTTGTTATGTATAACAAAAATAAAGAAACTCATGGGTGTATCATGAATTCGTCCTTTGTTGTGTATATCAAAAAGAAATGAACTCTCGGAAGTATCACGTATCTGTCTTTTGTTGTGTATATCAAAAACAAATAAACTCTCGGGAGTACCATGTACCTGTCTTTCTTGTGTATATCAAAAACAAGTAAATTCCCAGGAAGATCATTTATCTGACTTTTGTAGTGTCTATCAGAAACAAATAAACTCACAGGAGTATCATGCGCTTGTTTTTCGTTGTGTATATGAAAAACAAATAAACTCACGGGAGTATCACGTACTTCTTTTTTGTAGTGTATATGAGACACAAATAAACTCACGGGAGTATCACGTACTTCTTTTTTGTAGTGTATATGAGACACAAATAAACTCGCAGCAGTATAATGAACCTGTCTTTTGTTGTGTATATCAAAAACAAATAAACTCACAGGAGTATCATGTACCTGTCTTTTATTGTGTATATAAAAAACAAATAAAATCACGGAACAATCATGTACGTGTCTTTTGTCGTGTATATATAAAAAAATTACGGGAGTATCGTTTACCTGTCTTTTGTGGTGTATATTATAACCAAATAAACTCACGGGGTTATCATGTACCCGTCTTTTGTTGTGTATATCAAAAATAAATTAACTCACGGAAGTATCATGTACCTGTCTTTTGTTGTGTATATTAAAAACAAATTTACCCGCAGGTGTATCATTTTCTTGTCTTCTGTTGTGTGTATTAAAACCAAATAAACTCACGGGGTATCATGTACCCTTGTTTTGTTGTGTATATAAAAAAAAATTAACTAATGGGAGTATCATGTACCTGCCTTTTGTTGTGTATGTCAAAAATAAATCAACTCCCGGAAGTATCACGTACCTGTCTTTTGTTGTTCATATAAAGAACAAATAAACTCGGAGGAGTATCATGTAACCTTATTTTGTTCGGGTGTATCAATAACAAAGATCTCGTGGGAGTATCATGTACCTCTCTTTGTTGTATATATTAAAAACAATTAAACTCGAGGTAGTATCATGTACCTGTCTTTTGTTGTGCATATCGAAAACAAATAAACTCACGGAAGTATCACGTACCTGTCTTTTGTTGTGTATATCAAAAGGAAATTAACTCGCACGTTTATCATATAACTGTCTTTGTTGTGTATATCAAAAAAAAAATAAATTCACGAAAGTATCACGTACCTGTCTTTTGTTGTTTATATCAAAACAAATGAATTCGCTGGAGTATAATGTACCTGTCTTTTGTTGTGTATATCAAAAACAAATTTACTCGCAAGGGTATGATGTACCTGTCTTTTGTTGTGTATATCAAAAACAAATAAATCACGGAAGTATCATGTCTCTATCTTTATATGTATCCGCGTTATAGCTGTATCAAGTTATATTATATATAGATCTTCTACACATAAATCATGCGCGTAACTTCCGTTTAGTATACGATTCACTGAGCTCCAGTGGAATATTTAGTCATTGTGTTACGTTGAAGATAATAAAAGATTGTAAAATCGTAGTCGACTTCATTGCTTGAATCGAATAAATCATATTTTATTAACGTCACATACTTGAGTAAAGTAGGAATTTCCGATTCATCAATGCTTCTTTTGAACAGACAACTAAGTTGAGATTATTTCTTTTATGCGTTGACGTTACACATTTTAGAGAGGAAAGTTCACAATTAAATTGAGATTACTGAATCAAACACATAAGCAACAGTTACACGAGCTCCATGGACCCGCCTCCCAGTGGCACAGCGGAATGTCTGTAGACTTACAACGCTAGAAACCGGGTTTCGATACCCGTGGTGGGCAGAGCACAGATAGCCCATTGTGTAGCATTGTGCTTAATTACAAACAAACAATCCTTGGACACTATATACCATATTATTGTTTTCTTCCTTCGGTGTTTATTAGATGATCTTGATATTTTGGTTCTTCTTATGTGTTCTATAATGACTCTTTGTGTTGAGTATTGTTCGCAGCTTTTACCGTTCAAACGGTTATTTTAACCTATCTCCTTTTTATTTTCTATTGGATTTGAAGACTGACTTAAGTTTTGATAACACTACTTATTGACTTCATTACTTTTGGTTTTGTGTGAGAAGTAAACTCCTTATGCAACGCAAAGTATTCACACATAACCGCATATAATAATTTTTTGATACACATTTAATTAAACATGTGCTCTACTTCAGTTGATATCTTTTTATTGTAGAAACTTCGTTCGTAGGGTGTTTTGGACTCAAAGAATTTGTTCAAAAATAGACTTTTAAAACAAACAAGGTGTTTGAACTAAGTAGCTTTTATAAATGGAGCAAAACACATTAAAATAATTTGTCTCTTTGTTGAATTTCGCGCAAAGCTATTCGAGGGCTGGAAGGTACCTAATACCACATACTGTCAACTTTCAGGCTATTCAAACTGAATAGTGGGATTGACCGTCACATTATAACGCTCTCGCGGCAGAAATGGCGAACATATTCAGTGAAGTGATTTGAGCCCGCAGATTGCCACGTGAAAAAACAAAACAAAAACACATGATAAAACAGAAACGTATAATGAAATTAAATATGCTGACGATACATTCATAGTATACCCATATACTATAATAACAATAACAGTCAAAAATAGATAACAAATTCCAATTCCTAGACGTAATTGTTACGAAGACATATAACGCATATACCATTGTGTAAAAACGGGCGTTATGTACAGCCAAGTCTCCAGAGTTAACAATATTTGTAATACAGAATATGCTAAAACAAAAGAAACAAAAACACATCGTTACTACTCTCCTTCTTATTTTATTATTTCTTATGTAACTTGAAATTTAAAATATAGATTGCTAGAACACATAAGAAATAATAAAATAAAAATTTCAGCTGTAACCGAACATGTTAAAACTACTCAACATACAATACTATGGGGGAAAAAAAAACTTTAGTTTTAGCTCGGCCTCGAAGTTTTAAACCATTAAATATTAGAGATACATTAGAAATAATGGAATATAAAAAACAAAAACAAGTATTAAACAGAGATGAAGGACCAGCAATTCAATTCATTGATATATGGCGAGATATATTATAATTTTTTTTAATTACACCAATGAAATATGCAAATAACAATGAAGTAATGCGACAAGGGGACACTATAAAGTCTTGTAAGTTACTCCTGAGAATGACGTAGATCATGTCGAAACATGTACATGTAGAGTGATATTTCTATTTTAAAGTGGAAGCCGTACGGCTTCAATAAAGTTTTTATTGTGTAAATATAAAACGTTGTTTTTAATTACTTATTATAATGTAAAAACTATATAATTCAGCTACAACTATCTAGATTATAAATTTCAATCTTTTGTCGATTTATAAAGTACTCTTATTTCCATGAGTAAATACTAATAGTAATCGAAAGGGCAAAAATTTAGAAAACTAATATGATTTTATCTCTTATCAAATTAAAACAAAATTACATTACTAGGAATGTTATTATAACCTACATGCGATACAACTCTAGTTTTGTAGTTACCAAATACATGAAAGTGTCAGATTGAGTTACAAAATACAACAACTAAAATCAAAGAATACGTCACTAGCAAAGTGTTTTTAGAACTAATTTTACTTATGAAACAAAATCTTTACTTTCAGTAAACATGCACGTACTTAAGGTTTTATTTAAAAAGGAGATCATTCCGCTACAAATTATAAGTGATTTATAAAGAGTTGAAATGTTAGTAAGGGTTTAGACGTGTTATATTTAATATACGATTTCCTAAACTCTGAACAGAGTGGGCCATGCAAGAAATTATTGTAACTAACAGAGCAGAGATTAATTAAGTTTTAATATTTCATGTTTTCCACAATGTTTGAAAGTAATTAAATGAGCATCTGCAAAAAACTTTCTTTTATTTGAAGAAACAAACAACAAACAAAAGATAAGCTTAAATTACTTAGAATGGACGGAATATTAGTGAGTAGAACAAGAGAATCTCTGTCGCCTAAGTTTCCAAATAGGCCGAGCAGAAACAAATAGAGGCATTCCACCGTTAAATTAGGCTCTTTTCCTGCTAATACTCATGTAACCTGCCTTTTCTTCCTTGACGACCGCCAATTAACCTTGCTTTAGCTTTCACTGGTTGCTAGGAGACAAAGATCATTTCTTTCTTTTCTTTATAGAGCTTAAAGCTGTATAGTTGTCTATACAAATCCTGTGTATTAGAGCCTCTCAGCCTAACCTGTTGCAAAGAAATAGTAAAATAGGAGCAGTTGTATTCACCATCCACGTGATACTGACACTGAAGGAACAACGTGTTTGTTAATAAGTCGCTTAGATATTCTGGCACTATACAATTCTAAAGTACGAGAGTTAACTATGTATGATATAGCTAATTTCCCCGAAAAGAGGACGAAGGCCTATTGGAGGGGTCACGTGCTTTAACCACTCATACCACTATACAGTAGTGTATTGTCTGCCAGTCAGTCAGTAGACACTAAAATAGCGTCACATAAGGGACACTTAACGTTGCAATTTGTACTGTCGTGACGTCAGTAAAACATGCGCATGCCATGAATCACGAGAAGAATTATTCACAACACAGCATGGAATATGAACTTCAAAAGCAAGAAATTAAAATACTTGTTACCCTTAATGTTTGTTTTATTTACTCTTGAAACAACATTTTCGAGGACCCTGCAAAAGCACATCTTGTATCTTACTTAGTACAGTTCTAAAGTAGAAGAGTTCATTATGTATGATAAGTTCTAAAGTAGGGGAGATAACTATGTATGATGCAGCTAATATCTAACTCAATACAGTTCTAAAGTAGGAGAGTTAACTATGTATGATGCAGCTAATATCTAACTCAATACAGTTCTAAAGTAGGAGAGTTAACATTGTATGATGCAGTTAATATCTAACTCAATACCTCTCCTACTTTAGAACTTTAACTATGTATGATGCAGCTAATATCTAACTCAATACAGTTCTAAAGTAGGAGAGTTAACATTGTATGATGCAGTTAATATCTAACTCAATACAGTTCTAAAGTAGGAGAGTTAACATTGTATGATGCAGTTAATATCTAACTCAATACAGTTCTAAAGTAGGAGAGTTAACTACGTATGATGCAGCTAATATCTAACTCAATACAGTTTTAAAGTAGGAGAGTTAACTATGTATTATACAGTTAAGATCTTACTCAATGGAAAGTGCTTTAGAAGAACATTGTTAAGGAAAGCTATAACTAATTATTGTTTTACATTTCATAATGATAGATCTAGCTAGCCATACACTTACTTGTCTATATCAAGTCTATGAGTGGGTTTCTCATCTCAGATGCTAGAGTATTTGATTAATTTTTTCAACCATTATTTTTTGTAATTTCAATGCTAAATCATGTTTAATGTATTTTGTCATAGTATTTGAGAATTTATATTTCCTTTTCTTGAAACTTTGTACAGTATATACATATCTTGTATATATTATAATATATATAAGAAACATTCAAAGATTTAAGGTATCGATCTAATGCAATCAAAACAGATTTTGTTAAGCTCGGTGGTTCATGGCGAAACGACTTTAAGTTATCGGCTGATTTCAATTAATTCAGGATTTTTCGTTAAACTTGATGGTTCATGTTCTCTCCTCATTAAATCTACTTCAGATATTTTGTATATTTTCTCCTTATGATTGGAATACCTTTTGTGAATTAATTACCACTTCCTTACGTTCGTTATAACAATCCATATTAATTATTCTCGGCTTCTACTCTAGTTTCTGGAGTCTAATTCAGCATTTCTTGTGAATTATCCATTGCTTCTGCACATTTACTATATCAACTTTTGTGGGGTATTTATTAAGTGTTAAGTTCCCCTCTTATGTTAATCTTTATGTCTTGGTGAAATATTCACTCAATCTTCACTCTTTTCTTTGAAGCAACCATTATGAGTTTTTCGCGGCCTCTTTCAGATCATAATGAGTGCACGCACGTCTGTATATTTTATGTGGCTCGCCATTTTCCCATTTATTTTTATACCTTAATTTATAGAAATTCTCAACACATATATGATTGTTTCAGCCAACAAGGCCAGAAACAACAAAAATAAGGTCATACGTCAAAGTCTCTGGAAAATACGAAGTGATTTACTTTAACGTACAATATTAATGATACTATCACTATCATATATTCCGTTGAATTGGAAATATTACAAGATCTAATACACAAATGCGTTGCTTAGATTTCGTGGAATTTATGATAAACTAAAATGTTCTGTTTCTAACGTAGACATTTTAGTTATATGACTCGAATAAAATGGCTTTGAACAAGATCGTATTTAATATTCTAATGTTTAATAACTAATATCATAAAATATTTCTCAAATTCAAAGATAAATACATTTCAGAAGCTTTATACCGAACTGTTAGAAACTTTAATACAAGTTGCTTTAAGTACAGCCTATCAAGGACCGTTTGGTCTCTCGAGACTGTCCTTGCCCAACCGCCTTTGAGAAAAGTAAAAATTTAAATCTCCTTTCTAGAAAAATAAAACCATCCTATCTGGAGGTTAACCTTTTTCTTCAAGTCTTAAATTTATGTCCTCTGGTTACATTATCTTCAGAATATAGCACAAATAAACCAGAGGCCGTTATCATATCGATTCATCACCTTTCACCTTTTTCTTTTCAAGTGAAAATAAATTAAGATAATCCTATTATTACAGGAATCATTCTAATATCCCTCCTCTGATCCCCTTTCCAATAAGTGAATATCATTTCATAGATACTAAGACCAAAACTGTACACAATATTCTAAGAGAGGTCTAACTATAGTAATTTATATAGAAAGAAAATTATCTGTTCTGACTTATAACTAATGCTTATAAGTAAACCCTAAAATTATATTATTTTGCTATTAGCAACAGAGGACTGCTTCGATCGTTTGAGTAAGTTATTCATCACTAATATAAGATAATTTTCTTCACTCACGCTGTTGAGAGGATTTCCATCTATATTAAACGTGTAATCCAAATTACGATATCACAAATCTATTACTGTGCGTTTACTACAATGAACGATCATTTCCTAAATATTTATTAAACTTATCAATTGATCTAAGCCATTCAGCAATGCCTCAGCTTATGATACCTGATAGGTTAATTTCGTCAGCAAACTTTGCTAACTTATTATTTATGCTCTATTCAATAAGAAAGACAAAAGTCCAAACATTGAACCCTGAAGCACTCTACTAGAACAATGGTCCAGTTTGATTGTATTCCTTAAATACAAGTTTTTGCTTTCTTCCAACCGTTCATCATACAAGCCGATTAACTAGTCTTTTTCCAACTATTACCGGTGTTTCTTAACTAAATTTATAAGAGGCACTTTGTCCAAAGGTTTTGGAAATCTAACTACACCAAGTCCACACCCTTTTTATCATCAATATAACCACTAACCTCTTTTAAAAAGAATAACAGAGTAGTAAAGCTATATTTCCCTTTTGTTGGCTTTCATTTATGATATTGTATTTCACTAAATGATTTTGTAAAGCTACTTTTATTAGGCCCCTAGTGACACAGCGGTATGTATGCGGACTTACAACGCTAGAATCCGGGTTTCGATACCCGTGGAGGGCAGAGCACAGATAACTCATTGTGTAGCTTTGTGCTTAATTACAAACAAACAATACTTTTATTAGAATGTCTAGAGTTTTTCCTACTACTGAAGTAAAACTAATTGGCCTATAATTTACAGGAAAACTCTTATCTACTCTTTAAAAATAGAAGTAACATAAGCAATTCCTCAATCTAGAGTTTTTCCTACTGCTGAAGTAAAACTAATTGGCCTATAATTTACAGGACAACTCTTATCTACTCTTTAAAAATAGGAGTAACATAAGCAATTCCTCAATCTAGAGTTTTTCCTACTGCTGAAGTAAAACTAATTGGCCTATAATTTACAGGACAACTCTTATCTACTCTTTAAAAATAGGAGTAATATAAGCAATTCCTCAATCTTCAGGCACCTGCCACCTGTCTATTGACTTACCAAAATGAAAGAGAAAAGACCTCTTTAAATATTTGAGAACTGCTTGGTCCTGGTGCTTCATCTATTTTTAATCTCTCAGTATTGTACGTACTATCAAGAGGTTATATGTATATGATTTAGGTCAATTCCAACCCTCCTCATATAATGCTAAATGCTGAAATATTGCTAATACCCTATCTTGTAAAAACAGAAGAGAAGAGTTAAAAGTTTTCAGCAAAATCCTTAAATTAGCATCCTTTAAAAATCCAATTGTCATTCTAAGATTTTGCTTACCTATAACATAATTTACACAATCTCTGCTGTTAGTTTAGCGTTATCAGCCAGTTGTTGATTTTATCAAGTCTGTAGCCTTCCTACGGTTCTGCAAATCTTCTAACCTATCTGTCGGTCACTTATTCTGATTTTATGATATATAATTTGAATTATAATTTGCTCCTACATTCACAACAAAAAGAAAAAATGACCCTTGGCACCAGAAATAAACTGTCTACACGCTCTGCTATGTCCTGCACTTTAACACGTAGTAAACAAATTCTGATCCTAATTTTTCTATGCTTCTCATTACAAATATATTTAATGAGAGAGTATTCGACTACTTAAACAGCTAGATCGTTTCGGTCGATACTGTAAGGGTTCCAGTTTGATATACTGCTAGATCGTTTCGTTCGACACTGTAAGGGTTCCAGTTTGATATACTGCTAGATCGTTTCGTTCGTCACAGCAAGGGTTCCAGTTTGATATACTGCTAGATCGTTTCGTTCGACACTGCAAGGGTTCCAGTTTGATATACATTACTTGTTAAATATATTTTTTTGGAACTAGCAAATACATGTTACATAGCATACGTTCATATTAAGTTCCTCCATAAAACTAAGCGCCCACTTTAGCAACGTATTGATTAGGAAGGATGTATTAAAGGATTGCTCCATTTTAATCTTTCTGTTAGTAGTAGTTACTAACGTAGGCTTCTTAGGTTATATTATGTTATTCATACAGTTTATGTGACTATTATGGAGGCTAAAATACCAATTTCAGGAAATAAGTTTCATTTTTTAGCCTAAAAGTTCCAATTGTAATGAGCTCTTAATTAATTCTTAATTCCCTCACTTGATTGCGTTTCGTCAAAATCAATTACTTATAGACGTGGAACTTTGTTGGCTTAGCATTTATATTTATTCCCGACATTTCTGTCTAAGAGGCTTGAAACTAGCGGTTAAATGTTGTAGACGGTGTATCCGTACTATAGTGCGGGCCCTACTTCTCTAAATACCTTTTTTACTATGGTAGATTGTATTCTTCCCACAATACAGTTTTTAATTTACTTTGATTTGCCTGCTTTTATTCACGTCTTATTTCTAAATATTAAACAAATAGGGAGGTGCGCTTTATAACGATTTCTTTCTTTTAGAAGCTAAATGTAACATAAACGTTGTGTAATCTCAAAAACACACGACGAAATCCAAACTTTCATCATCCATTTTGCTGAATCCTTGCGGTTTCATAAGTTAATGACTTCTGAAAGAATGTAATATTAAACAACTTTGATAAAGTGAATTTTTCAGCGTTTGTGACGTTATGATCTGTTGTATCAGCCTGAGTTGCAGGGTTAATGAGAGCGCCATTTGATTTCCTGAGAGACTTTAGTTTTTTGTTGCATTTTATACTAATATATCAGACCTTAATTGACAATTTTTGGCTTATCAACGTAGCCCCATTGTATAGTTTTCTATTGTATTAAGAATGATTATCTCTGTCTTTATATGCAGTTTATTTTGGGTGGTTTAATGAAGTTAACATTTAATTTTTCTCAGGATTACAATACTTAATTCTTTCACTTTACTTAAGACTTAGTTAATAATAAACGTACACAGACATTGGTGAGAAACAGAATTAAGAAAGAGTAACGGAAATGTTTCTTTGTGCATTTATAGAATTATATTTTTATACTGTTGAAATACAACGCTCAGGTAAAAGTTGCTAATCATTATACGGAATAAAGTTATATACTGTATATATACGTTCAGTATTTTTTTTTAGGTTAGTATACGGTGGAGTAAAACGTACTAAAAATCCCGTAGATAAATTATATACATATACTAGCGAAAGTATTCGGCTTCGCTCGGGTTGTTAGGTTGATACATTCTAGATGACTATGTTATAGAATATAGATAATTATAGATGCCATTATACGTCACATTATCTAACCTATTTAAAAGCCAGTGTGGGTCAGAATTAAGATATTTTCTGTTAGATCACCAACGTTTTTAATAAAAAACAAACCTCCTTAACCAACGGAAACTCTGAATTAAGAAATCAACAAATATTTTTCCAGCTTTGTAGTTTATATATTTCATTTTATACTTTCAGTACACAGACTAACAACAATATTAGAATGAAAAATAGTGTATAAAGTAATGGTAACAACAATATCAGGTTATACATTTATTGATAAGTAACATGATATAAAAGCCATTGTTGGAACGCATTGTTACCAAAACGCACTGGCTTTTCTATATATTAGAAGTTGTTATATAAGGAACCACTTCTTTTTTATGTGGTTTTACGCTAGCTTCCCTTATTAAAAAGATGCGCACTGTCAGAATTTAAAAATCTGATCTTCGCCAAGTGTCAAAATCAAAAGGCTTTTAGTTATATTTCTTAATAGTATAAACATATACTATGTTGTTGTTGGGCTTAGGATTCTTCTAGTAGGTGTCTGTGACTTGTTAGCGTTAAATTCAACGATTAATAAAGAGCACGCACTTCACCAGTTTTCAAGATAATATATATATATATATCCAGAACATGTTAACGTATGCACAATAAATTCTTCAACATTATAGATATTACTTTAGAATTTCAGTTGACAAGCCTAACTATCTTCTCTATTTCTATCGTACTAGTATTCTCTGTGATTCACTTGCAATTGTGGCGCGAGTTACCGTAATCGTTTGGTCTTATTTCTTCTGAATATTCTTGATTCCTTTTGTCAAAGTGCACTCAGGCTAATTCAATTACTTTAGAACCACGCTTTGACAGAATAAAATTATTTTTCTTATCTTCTTTTCTACTGTTAGTTTCTAAACGTCAGACCTATGTCAATCGTTAGGCCTATCAATTCTACGGTACTTAACTTCACGTTAACTTTATTCTCTTTCGTTATTATCTGTCTGTCTGCTGCTTCCCGCTCATCTCACGTTATTTATATCTTCATTATTTAATCGTCTGTCCGCTTCTATATTCTCAATGTCAAAATATTGCACGTGACGTTCGATATTCTCAACACCAATGAATTATTAACAAAACTTCCTACAATCGTCTGCTTTTAACTCTTATTATAACAAAAACTAAACAATAATAAGATAAGTGGGTAAGATAAGTAATAATACCCAAGTGCACACCCTCAAAGTCCATTTAGTATGGGTGTAAAATTTCAGGTTTCTAGGTTCTTTGCTCTTGGTGCTATGGCGGTCACATATTCTTTCCCATGTGGATTTTCGTTAGATTGCCTCAACATTTCTGGTTTCTAGGTTATTTCCCCTTGGAGCTACGTTGGTCACATACGCACAGAACCACAGACACGCCCTTTTATTATTATAGATATTATTGTGTGCGGTCATCATTATAATTTATTCAGTAACACATCTAAGCCTCCCCCTATTCTCGATTAATATGATTTCTATAGTGATTCTCTATATCTCTTCTAGATATCTGAAAAATTGGCACATACAGATTGAATCCAGTAATGATTAAATTTGAGAAGTTTCGTGAACTAAGATAAATAAGAAAACAATTCATAATCCACGGAATGTTTATAAGTATAAATATCTTTTTTTTCTGTATACTTAGTTTATGAAGGTCATAAGAAGCAACATTCTTAATTAGATAAAATTCATTTGATATTTCATTAAATAAAATATTATTAATATGCTTAAACTTAACTTTATTGTAACGGAAAATAACAGAATCGTACAATTCATTTATTAAAAACAGAATTTATGAACTTCCATACTAATAAAATTAAATGAACAGACAGTCAAGTTTTGGCAAGGAATTTGCATTTTGATTCAATATACGTACCAAACACTTTACACTTAATTACAAAAATAAGTTTTCATTGGATATTAGAAAAACCCAATCTAAATGCCTCCCTGTCGAAAGAGTTAGCTAGTTATTGTGTAGTCGTCAAAACATTTTTGCTGTTGTGTACTTCTTAACGACGACATGAGGTCGTGAAACATCAGTATAGTTGAAAACTGGAAGGCTTACGGGCTCCTATGCTATATACCTGTGCGCGTATTTCAAATTTATTTTGCATGTCAATGCTTTTAGATAATACTTAGAGCTACTTTTGATTAAGAACTAGCTAATTAAGCATCACTTGGGATGTAATCTATTTTGTATAAGCATTTCATTACATTTTGATTTTTACATACTTGATTTTTACATTATTAACGAATTACACTGGCATGGTTAATACATAAATGTAGTCCTGGTTTTTATTTTTTCAAAACTGAGAAATTAGTATTGCTCTCACAAGATAATATTTAACAATATTAGTCTGCTCTTTCAAATCGTTTTACAGCAGTACAAGATATAGGAATGGTGATTATTGGATCTCAAATTAAAAGAAATCTGATAATGTCTTTCTATTTTCTTGAGGGGGGGCTAGGGGGAAATAGGCAATTCTGCAGAAGCTCTGTTTGTAATATTTTAAGCGCTATATGATGTAGTGAAACAATGTAATGAAGTTCAGATGTTTCTAGCACATTGATCTTATCAGACCCATGTACGGGTTTAATGGATTTGAGAGTAATAATACCATGAAATAATTCGTTATATTTTGTTAAACCCTATTGATGTTCAATGGAGATTCACTAAAAACACTAGGGAGATAGACTGAGGGACCAGTAAAAAATTATCGCACATTAGATCTATTGTCTATTTAAAATAAAATTAAAATTAATAATAAGAGAAATCAAATATTCTTATCCGCTGCTTTTCAGCTTTTGCAAGGAGTTAATGGCAAATTCACTGTCATGTATGTATATATATATTACTTTAGGTAATTGCCAGTGTGGTTGATCTTGTACTGGCATATTGTCACGGCGAACGAATTATGATACATTGCAGGCCAATTTCATAAACCATAAAACTTTGAAAATAATATATATTCATAGGTTTAGTAAGTTATATAAAGTGATTTTGGTGCCTTACCACGTCGCTAATGTCCGGTCTTATTCTCTCTGACAATTGTGCATCCTGACAACAGTTCTGCATGGTAGTGTTTATTGCAAAAGGGTCTGTTGTAAGGTTGTCATGTCAAAAACATAACACTACTCGCACCACGCTTTCCATAAACCATCTATTATACGAGGTTTGTCAGTGCACCTTTCAACAGATCGATAGCACAGAAATAAATAGTCTGTCGACTTGAATGCTATGTCTTCGTGAGGGATAGATAGCATGAATACCCGTTTTATTATCCAGCTAATTCAGGTATGTGACAGCTGAAAGGATATATCGTAGAACCAACATGTTTGCATGTGACTTGTGTCGCTTTTCCAGATGGAGATCTTTCTATATATATTATGGGGTACATAGACGGTTTTTGCCATCGATCTTTGTGTTTTTGCTTACCTCTGCTGGTGTACGACTTGTTCCATGTCTCTTTCTAGGTAGTTCTAGTGGTCCACGTTGATCCACATTCCTTTGCTTACTGATACTATTAAGGTTAAGGAATATCTCCGTTTTGGAAATTTTGAATTCTTGATTTGAACACACCTTTATGATCTGAATGTATGAATATTTTGCGTTGGAAAGGGCTTGTTTTTGTGGCATCACACAATCTACGTACGCCAAACATTGTCAAAATGTAGTTCTGATACATTCCGTTCCACAGTGAATTTTTACCGGCTGATGCTTTAACTCAATTTCCTGAAAAAAGAAATTATAACTTTATGTTAGTTTCGTTTTTTCGTTCTAGTTCTGGTTGGCTGGGTGTGGCCGGGTTGCAAAATTTTGCCGAAAATACGCAAGCATGACTGTCAAATCCCACTACTCAGTCAGATAAGAATAACCCAATAGTTGGTGGGAGGTGTTGTTGACTAGCTTCATTCTGTCAATTGGAAATTAAGGATGTTCTTTTGAACTTAGTTTAGAACTTGTATCCCTTCATTATATATGTATATATTACTCATATTTAGTGTTATAAAACAAATCTTACTAGTACTGAACATGATATCTACTTTTTGAACTTAGTCTGGAACTTGTATTCCTTCATTATATATGTATATATTACTTATATTTAGTGTTATAAAACAAATCTTACTGGTACTGAATATGATATCTACTAAAAATAAACACAGTCGAAAATTCATTCCTAGTATTATTGTGTTAATTGTCTCTAGCTATATATCAGGTAGTCAAAAAATTAATGTTGCGTTTTGGAAGACTTTCATTAACCACTCACCAAAAAACTTACATCGCGTATAATAGTTAAACGAACCGCCTAAACGTCACGTTAGTGTAGCCTATATAATGTGTAAGGTTTAGTATACTCTATTCCCTTATAGTCATGGCACACAACGAGACACACATTCGGCATGTAATGCTGTTTCAATACAAGAAGAGAAACAACGCCTCTGTAGCCACAAAGAATATCAAAGAAGTTTATGGAAATGTTTTCAACGTTCGTAAGTGTCAACAATGATTCAGCAAATTTCGTTCAGGAGACTTTAGCCTTAAAAACTGTGATGGCAGGGGTCGACATGCTGGAATTAATATTGATGCACTGAAGACGCTTATTGAGTCTAACCCAAGGCAACACACTCGTTAAATGGCCCTGAAATTGCATGTCTCTAATGAAACAATATGTAAACATCTAAGGGATATGGAAAAACTCCTTAAAGAAGGTGTTTGGGTGCCTCACGAACTCGCCGATGATAATCGTTTCCAACGTGTGAACGTTGCTTCGTCTCTTCTGGCGTGTAGTGCGCACGAACCATTTTTGGACAGAATTGGCACCGGTGATGAAAAATGGATTCTCTATGCGAATATGAAACGCAGAAAAAAATGGCTCAGTCCTAGACAAAAATCTGGACTCCATCCGTAGAAAGTGATGCTTTGCATTTGGTGGGACATAAAAGGAGTAATTCATCTCGAACTCCTCAATCCACAACGAATTGTCAATGCAGAGATCTATAGTCAGCAATTGGAACATTTAAATCAAGCCCTTCATCAGAAACGCCCTTCACTCGTCAATCGGAAAGGTGTTCTTCTTCTCCACGACAATGCACGTCCACATGTGGTACGTTTGACGCAACACAAGATTATGGAGTTGGATTGGGAAGTTCTCTCACCACCCACCATATTCTCCAAATATAGCACCATCAGATTACCGTCTTTTTCGTTCGCTGCAACACCATTTTCATGGGAAAACATGTACAAATGCGGAAGGTGTTAAAGAGGACATCGACATGT
>NW_013666639.1:122575-135723 GCF_000517525.1 Limulus polyphemus | reverse complement strand
ATGTAAATAAACAAGTCATGTGATACAGCCGATCGGAATATATCACAACTACATTTTGACATTGTAAATCGATGTTGAATATGTAAATAAACAAGTCATGTGATACAGCCGATCGGAATATATCACAACTACATTTTGACATTGTAAATCGATGTTGAATATGTAAATAAACAAGTCATGTGATACAGCCGATCGGAATATATCACAACTACATTTTGACATTGTCTGGTATTGGAAGGTCGTGTGATGTGACCGAAAATTGACCGTTTTGGGAAGGGTATGTAACAGTGTGTAAGAGCCCTTTCCGACACTAAATATTCATAAACTTAGATCATTAAATTCGGTTAAGTCGGGGATTTAGATTATCGAAGACAAGAATATCCCTTGTATTTAATGGCTTTGGTAAACAAAGAAACACAGACCAACATGAGGCATCAACACCAAAATGATAGCTTCAACAAGTTGATTCAAGTCGTGGTAAGCATAATGCGGCGATGAATCGGATTTGTATCAAAGTTCATGGGCAGATTGATGTTGAGACTCCTACAAGAAATGATCCGGTTCGTTGGGCATTCTGAATCTGAGAAGGTTTGATTTGTTTTGAAGTTCACGCAAAGCTACACGAAGACTATATGCGCTAGCCGTCGCTAATTTAGCAGTGAAAGACTAGAGGGAAAGCAGATAGTCATCATCACCCATCCAACTCTTGGGCTAATCTCTTACCAAGGAATCTGAGAAGGATTTTCTGTGTTTTCGAAGGTGAAATTTTACCTTATCTAATATATACCTATGCAATCTCGAAAAGAAGCAGCGGGGCGAGGCGAGGGCATGCAATCTCTTGGATTGCTCTTGTTTGACACTACGTTTGTCTTATGACAAATATCATTAATTATAATTATGCTTCACCATCCTATAAAATGCGTTTAACCATAAAAATAGTAAAGTATTAGGATCATCCCATGCCTCGTAATTCAGGGCCAATATTAAATTAATGTTGATTATACTGAATAATATATATATTAATTTAACTTTAGTTATATATATATATATATATATATATTTAACATTAACATATATGCAATGTAGTTATAAATTATAATAGTGCTTTAAAGTTTAATCCTAATTAAAGTTCCTAAGAACGTCGATTACGTTGGGTGTTATTAGGATTAAGAGCGAAAACATTGTTATGAGCGACGGTATTCTGATGAATCAATGTAATCAACTATACATAAATATTCTATCCTCTGGTTACTTTATATGTATTAAATATTGTTATAATCGTATTTTTTTTTCCTAATAAAGTAAGTAAATCTTAGTGGATGACTTAGACCTACGTACGTACACACGCACGTTCGCGTTCACTCTCTCTCTCTCTCACATAGATATATATTTATATACATTAATCTTGTGTAAATAAATAACTTTAAAAATATTTATTTTTTATTTTATTCCCTTGGCGACAGAATAAATTCAGTTTCTGAAGCTAGATATTATAAATTATAATAATGCTTTAAAATCTAAGCCTAATTGAAGATTCTAAGAGGGCTTTTTCTATTCAGTCATTCATATTGTACGCATATCATGTAGCGAAGTTGGTAGGGGATCGTGACGGCGAATGTGTCTTTCAAGCTCATTTCACAAATGCTCAACTTGATTGTGACCACTGGAGGTGCTTGAAGTCTCCGTGATGTTCCACAAAACATACATGGACAATTTATACATGGTGAGTGAAGCACTGTTGTCTTGGAAGTAGCTGTTTTCAACATGGTAAACACACGAAGCATTGCTGATTAGAAATGATATATTCTTCCTGATAAAGGGATCAAAGGGCCTAGGGTATGTCAGGAAAACGTGCCATAAAACACAACTCCATTACGACAAGCCTGGATAGTTAGAACCACACACGAGGGATGAGTTATTATTCTAACTCTTTCCTAATCTATATTCTTCCACCTATGCAAAAAAAAAAAAGGTAAAGCATGAATCATCGGAACGCATCACCTTTCCCCAGTCCTTATTAATCCAATGTTTACACTCTTTACGTCACCGCAATACGTTATTTATTGCTGGTAACTGAGTCCAATGGTTTACGCAATGGTCTTCTACTGTAATAGTCAATTTGGTGCAAATATCTTCGCAAGGTAGATTTTGAAAAGATGGGTATAATTTGACCTGCAATAAATGTCTGTCAGTTGTTGAATTGTTTGACGACAATGGGCTTGACTATTCTACTGAACTGCCTTTCTCCTCTATATATCACTACATGTTTGCGGACAAAATTCTCCCTAATATCAGACATCTAATTTAATCTTTTCTATTGCTGATAATTTTCAATCTAATATTTCTTATAGAACAATGAGATAATTCAACCAGAAAATAACGAGGTTGATTAAACAACCAATTACCAATAATTCTTTCTTCTTTCTGTTCGTTGTTACTGGTTTTAATCTTAAACATTTCATTTGCGTAACTATGTGGTGATATTACCTAAGCCTTAATATCATCTTAATTTATCTAATAAAGGAACGTTTTCAAATATTCAATAATTTAATCATTCATAAACACTCTTTTAGAAGAATTATATGCGTTACACTTTCAACAAAAAATTTAATAATTAAGGATCAATATAACATGATCTATCCTGAAATTGCTTTATAATTTCTAATAAAAGTTGTTGCGTAATTCAAAATGAACTGTGTGCACCGAATTCCTCAATAGGGAAACACTGTTGCAGAATACTGTTTTGTTTTTAGTTAAGCACAGAGATATATAATGTGCTATATGTTCTGTGCCCACTACAGGTATCGAAACCCAATTTTTAACCTTATAAGTCTACAGACATACCGTTGAGCCATCGTATAAAAATTCAAGAATAAAACGTAACATTAATTGACAAACAACACATTATATATCGTATAAACACTCAATAACAAAACGTAACATTAATTGACAAACAACACATTATAAAGCATATAAACATTCAAGAACAAAACGTAACATTAATTGATAAACAACACATTATAAATCGTATAAACATTCAAGAACAAAATGTAACATTAATAAATTCACAGATATATGTTTACATTTCTTTTATTATTTTCCACTTACTTAGCCACTGCTGATTTCTATTACATTATTGTTTAGTGTCGTAATGTCATTGCTAGTATTGTAATACGTGATGATTTTAAACTGTAGTACGATTATTTTCAAAGTTTGCCACCTGAGGTTATCCTGGCGAAAGGAAGTTTTAAACATATTGACTTATTTTCCGAGAACAAAACAAATTCACAGATTGTTTGTCTAAGATTTGATAGAGACATTGACATTGTTTTTATACAGGGAAACTTGTTTTTAGTTTTTAGAATTTGCGATGACTTCATTACTCTTTTCTTCCAGAACCTTATGAAAAATATTGTTCGGTGATAAATAGTTGACGACACACTCCCTTAAACTTAGCGACACAAAAAGCAGATTTTGATGCGTTACTTTATATTTTCAACAGAGTTATTGCATTAGTGTTCAATCTTTTGATAAAAATTTTAATCTGAAACGTTTATTTATTTTTGTATATTTCTTTGTCTGCACAATGGCGCTGGGTATCTGTGCTGTGTCCACCACGAGTATCGAAACACAGATTTCATCGTTATAAGCTTTCAGACTTATAACCTTTGAGCCACTGGGGGTGTTGTTTTTGAGTGAAAAATATCACTTTCATCTGTATCAGTTTTAATAAATATCTAAAGCCAGCGTGACGTTAAAAAAATAATTACGCTATTAAGAATATTTTAAAAATTACACTTACGTATTTCCAAACAAATTTATTATTCATATGGTAACTCAAGAGTCATTATTCATACGGTAACTCAGGAGTCATTATTCATACGGTAACTCAGGAGTCATTATTCATACGGTAACTCAGGAGTCATTATCCATACGGTAACCCAGGAGTTATTATCCATACGGTAACTCAGGAGTTATTATCCATACGGTAACTCAGGAGTCATTATTCATACGGTAACTCAGGAGTCATTATCCATACGGTAACTCAGGAGTTATTATCCATACGGTAACTCAGGAGTCATTATTCATACGGTAACTCAGGAGTCATTATTCATACGGAAACTTAGGAGTGATTAATCATACGGTAACTCAGGAGTCATTATCCATACGGTAACACAGGAGTTATTATCCATACGGTAACTCAGGAGTCCTTATTCATACGGTAACTCAGGAGTCATTATTCATATGGTAACTCAGGAGTCCTTATTCATACGGTAACTCAGGAGTCATTATCCATACGGAAACTTAGGAGTGATTATTCATACGGTAACTCAGGAGTCATTATTCATACGGTAACTCAGGAGTCATTATTCATACGGTAACTCAGGAGTTATTATTCATACGGTAACTCATACTGGTAACTCATCTCCTGATATATTGCTTTGTGAAATGATAATGCTTGTGACTTCCAGTGCTTATTTTGTTATAGAACAGCAATTATTGTTATCAAAACAATTTATCTGCAGTGTTTTGTTTTTTACACATTCTTTTCAATTTGTGTATTGCGGCTCGAAATCAGAGGTGTGTAAAAATAGCATTTCAGATCTATCGTTTGTCTCCCACAAGTCACTGCCAAGTAGGCTTTTCGTTCAATACTAGAACTCATCATTTAGGCTAGACAATAGAAAACAAAATGTTCAATACTTCGCCGGCTCTTAGCGCTTAAACCGAAACTTTTATAGCATTTTTGTCTCTCTTGATTCAGTCCAGTGATGAGTTCTGGTATTGGGCAGTGACTTGTGAGGAACAAAAGATAGATCTGAAATGCTATTTCAAGTCGCAACAGAAAAATGTTTTGTTTTTAGTTAAACACTAAGCTACACAATGTGCTATCTGTGCTCTGCCCATTATAGGTATCAAAACCAGGTTTCTAGCGTTATAAGTCCTCAGACATGCCGTTGTGCCACACGGGGGGAGGGGCATGGGGAAATGAAGAAGTATGTGGTGAAAAAACATCTGCAGTTAATTTGTTTTTAATAACAATTTTTAGGCCTATTGGTTTTCCAATTTTCGCCGGATTTTGGCGTTTAAACCGTGATTTTTAAGTATTTATTATGCCTATATAAATAGCGATTCATACAATCGAACTCCTGATTTTAGCGTTGTAAGACCGAAGACTTACCGCTTTCCTACCGGGGGACCAAGATTAAGCCAAATGATGAAAATAATACTTATGATAGTAATCATTATTAAATATCTTATACTATTGTATGGTCAAATTCCTGTTGGTTATGAAAAGAAAAAATGTGTTAAATTTTTGTTTTTTTAGTTGTACTTGACATGATAAATTTAGAAGGTACATTGAATTAATAGAAAACATAATATTCATTGATAACTTACACAAACATGACACATAATCATCATGTTCAAGATGTTGACACCAAATAGGCTTTTACATGAATACTAATAGGAGTCTACCTATTTGACCATTATCCTGCAAGTCAATTTGCCCCCCCCCCAGTAGCAGAGCGGTATGTCTGCGGACTTACAACACTAGAAACCGGGTTTCAATACCGGTGGTGGGCAAAGCACAGATAGCTCATTGTGTATCTTTGTAATTAATTACAAACAAACAAAACCATTTGCCCGTCTGACTGTCTATTTATTTTAATTAAGATTAGGTATATGCTGGACAGAGGGCGCTTATATAAATTCCAAGGCTCTACACAGTTTTGTGCGACATTTTCATCCATATCTTTTTTATTTTTTGACATGCTTTAGTTTCTTAACAACCAGCGTGTTACATAGATGATTACGATCAGTGGTAACGCCAATTCTGCACTTTGCGAAACTTTGCAGACCGCAGCCGAGAAATTCAATTACTGGATTCCTGCGGCTGAAAAGACCTTACTGCTTCAGTTGTTTCCCTTCCTACATGGAGTATGCTCAAAGGAAATGCACACAACTACGAGGAATACGACTCGATAGATAAGGAAAGCCGACTTGATATTCCCCAACGGCTCAGTTTTTCTTTTTATCGTTCACGGTGAAAATATTCGGTTGGAGCTGTAATCAGGGTGCACGAACTTAGTTAGAGCCTTGCTCCATTTTGTATATAAATGTTAGTCAGAATACGTCTATACTTTATTTTATGTCGACCAAACCTCTTTCGTAGTTTTACACACGTAAATAATTTGACTGTTGATTTACAATAACAGATTATTTTACATCAGTAGAAGCGTTTCATATTAAATTAACCGTTTAAATATATTTCTTGTTCCATACCTGTCGCTGTGTGTCAACAATGAGATATTCGAATGCTTATAATAACCTCATTTCTGTTCAGATGTGTCATTTCCTAATAGGAAAAGGTGTCGTTTCCCCAGACCTTCGCTCCCCACTGTATACGATATAATATATTGACATATAAAATGATGGAAGTTTTCTTCCCAAAGGAATAAAAGAAGCGCAGTACAGTAAATATTTGATATGCACACATAACTTTGCCCCCACCGATTTTTTTCTCATATGGTGCCACTGCTTCTATTAAAGCATAATTTCTGCAAATAACATATCTCTCCCTGCAAATTGAATAAATAAATATATCTCGGCGACAAGAATAGTGTTTCATTTCTGGTGAGAACTGCAGATGAGATGACAATTATCAGTTTGAAATATATCTTTTACTTCTCTGTTGTTGGTTTCACTGGATCATTTGTTGATATTTATCTGAATTTAAAAACAAACAAACTTATTGTATGTTTTCAGTTTTAATTTACCTTTATACCAAGTTCAAGGAGTAAAGCGATATACCTAATAAGTCATTTTGGCATAGCTTTTACTAAAAGTAACAAGGTTTGTTTGTTTATATATATATATATATATTGGCAAAGCTACTCAGGCTATCTGCTGCTGTCTCCAATATTAAACTGTCGACCACACGGAAAGCAACCGACTGGCAGCAATCACTGCCAACTTTTGATCTATTCTTTACAAACGAATAATGCGATTGAGCGATATATCATAACACCCACACGGCTAAAAGGTCGAGCATGTTCGATGCCAGGTTTAGATCCTGCGAGTCGCAGATTGAAATACGAACACCCTAATCACTAGGACATACCAGGTTATAAATAACTAGGGAATAATGCTCTAACTTGACTGTAAGTGTTCCAACTTAGAGAGAATGCTTTAAGTTGACTTTAGGTGTCACAGCAAAAAGAGAATAATGCTCCAAGTAGACTGTAAGGGTCTCAGTTACTAAAGAACAATTCTATAATTTGAGTATAAAAGTCTCAGTAACTAAAGAATAATGCTCTAAGTTGACTACGTCTTAGCAAATGGAGAACAGTACTCTAAGTTGACTTTACGTGTCTTAGCAAAAAGAGATTTTCGTATAGTTTTGTGTATTCATCCCTACCTTGTTTCTGTACTTTTTGGTATTGCCCTCTCTACATCATGCTTAAATTTTGCTAAATTTTTTATTACTTCTTTCCCCTCTTTATTTTAAATAATTCCATTGAAATAGATTGATAAGGGGAACATTCATTTTATTTTTATAATTCAATGCTAATACATACTGTTAATTAATATCATATCAATTTAGCCACTTTTTCTAATTTTAAATTACATTGAAGGCCAGTGAAGCTGGAATGTTTCCTCCAGGATGGTACAAGTACCCCGGAGTGCTGGGCCGACGTTAAGGGGATATTTACAGATCCCACCTCTTCTAACTTCACCCCATCTCACTGCATGTGCATGCAATTGACTCCACCACATGCTATGATCATGTCGATTAATAGTCAAAATATAATACAGATCACAGGCCATGAAGTATGACACCACGAATACACACACACACAGCTGCCAGGCTGGGCCACACTGAAAATTGGAAGAAAAGTAGACCACTATATAATGTATTCTTTTGATAATTGAGAAACTGATGTTTTTAAACTGAAAAATCAATAACATGTACACAGATGTTTCAGTTGCGTAAATACTTGATCTTCTTGATACATTGAATATTAATTTAGATTATTCTTTTCTTTCTTTATTTGTTTTTATTGAAATTGTTTTGACAGATATCGTGTTTGTGCAATGGAAAGTCAAAAACGGTCTTTATATAAGAAAAAGTTATGCTGCCATCTAGCGACCAGAAATAAAACGCATATTTATGAAACATGGAAATATTACATGCTTATAAACTGAATTCACTACTAAGTAGTAGTTTTCCGTTTATATTATTTTCCCACATAAATATATGTGGTAGACGAACAGAATAATATTACTGCTATACAAGCTGTGAATCACTTGATAATGGCACTTAGATACTCAAATATGGCTATAACTCAATTTTAGCAGTTGTTTGTAAGCATCATAGAGTAACAGATTGAATGTGGCGGCCATATTTTTCCTCGGCTCATGCCTACATACTAAGCACCACTGTGCTTAGTGATAGACTGTTCACAAGTATTCATAAATATTTTTCTGTTGTACTAAAGTCATTGCAAAAAACTTCACTCATTTTTCGCTAGCACGCGAGAAACAACAAGAAAGATGAACACTTTGGTTCTTTAGTTAGTTCCTAGTTCTTCACTTTAGCAACACTTTTCAAGGATACTGGAAGTCTCACAAGCTGTGAAACAGTCGATAATGGCAATTAAGTGCTCAAATAAGGCTATAACTCAACTTTAGCAGTTATTTGTAAGTTAATTTATAGAGTAATCGATTGAATGCAGCAGCCAATTTTTTCTCAGCCCATCCCTACATACTAAGCACTGCCGTGCTTAGTGATATGTGAATTCTAAATGTTTCAGTAACTGAAGAACATTAATATACATCGACTCAAGATGCTTCAGTAGCTGGAGAACAATACTATATGCTTAAGTAACTGGAAAATTATACTTTAGGTTAACTCTAAATCTTTTAGTAATTGTAGTACGATTCTGGGAGTAAAATGTTTAAAAATGTGATTAACATGTTGAAAGAATCCTCTCTTTGAGGTTTATTTTCAGTTGGAAAGTTTTAAAGGCAAGGGCCTTTTTGAACCTTAATGTTCTCTTATCTGTTGTTTTGATTAGAATATCAAAGTGTCAGAATTTAATATCACTCCATAGCATGCTGTGATGCACACAAGTTATGATAAATGAAAGAAGTACGATATTCTACAATCTTTTACAGGAGACATCTGGTAGTGGACCAAATGTAGCCTTTCAAATAAGAAGGGTATTTATATTTACAGGCGACAAGGGATTGTTGTATTTTATTAATTTACTCTTTCTTATTAAGGTAGTAAATCCTTGTTATTGAGGTCTAAAATTGTAAAATTATTTAATGAAGTCTATCCTCAAATACACCTTACATGTGAGTGTGTAGGAATTACTTGTCACCAAGAACTTTCTTCCTATTCAAGAACAAAACTGATAAAATATTGCAATCCTTGACGTCTATAAATGTTTTCTCACCTTGAAAGGCTACATTGGGTCTTTCTTCTTCCATCTAGAGCAACCCACGTGTTTTCAGCATGCTATGGATTATGATTGTGAAAGTACATGTGCCTCATCGGATGGGTGGGGGAGAGGTGAGAAAGTAGTTTTGTTAGCAGTTGTGTACGTGTAGTTTTTATGCTTATCTTGAAGTAATTCAACAGGTGTTAAAGAACAAACATTTTTGTTATTAATCAAATTTTAAACATTTAATTAAGTATTAAATGGTTGTAGCAGGAAACAGTTATTTACTGTTAGATATACACAACTGTGTCACTTAAATTTAATATGAGAGTTATGATTTAGATATAAAGCACGATATTAAATTTTGTATTTTTAGAAGTGATCATTTATCGCAGGTTTGTTTACGTAGTGTAGCTCACTAGTCGGTGATTGTTATATATATGTCACTAGAACCTTCTAAGTTTTCTCGTTGTTTCAATGAGTATTGTTACATCATAACGTCTCGTAGTTTGTAGAACGTTCTAGATCTCAGTTGGGTAATATATATATGTATATATATAGGCGACAAAGTTAGTTCAAGTAAATAAGTTAGTGAAAGTGAAAGTAAAAGTAAGTGAAGTAAGACAAAGTTAGATAGATAGATCTAGACTTTGTGTTTGTAAGTTTATCCAAAAAGAGCATATAATGGCGATTTCTAAAGTGAAATTATCGAAGATTGTATTGTAACAACAGAGTATAGAACAATATTTTTTCTTGTCAATTGTGTTCTAAAGTAACTGAGCCAGCCTGTGTGGATTTTTGACGTAAAAGAGGATTATTAAAGCTTTGGATACGACTGGATGATTAAGAGTATAACAAACATTTGTATATACGTTTGATTAGTTTTAATATATTATTTTAAGACAAGTGGACTGTATGCTTTTTGTTTATTTTTGAAATGTATTACCAACAAGTCAGAGACACCTACTGTAAAGAATTTTGCCCACACGTGCGTGAAAAACCTGACATCTACTATATCTACTATAAAGAAATACTTAAAATGTAAGTGCGTTTCAACAACAGTGATTTCCACAAAATTCAGTTTTAGCTCATGTTAGAATATAAATTCAGAAGTTACGTGTAAATTCTGACTAGATTGTCTAGTAAGTTATGATTGAGTACGTCGAACGTTATATAAAGCTCAAGAGCTGCTGTTTCTACAAGTCGTCTGAAAGCAATAAAGGATAAAAATTTACGTTATACCAATTGCTTGTTATCCAGCAATAGTTAATCTTCTCTAGAAGTCAGGAGGAAACTTAGCGTAATTCTCATACTAACTTCAACTGCTCTTTGTAAGTTTTTCATTGCATGATGAATGCCAGAAAAAAGAAAAAGGCTAGTACACTCAAAATGTTCGACAAAAATCCAATAATTTGGCAAAAATGTATTTCATTTTCAGGCAGTTGCATTTCAATGTTAATTTAAAATGTTCTGTAATTTCGAGAAAAACGTATTAGATATCGAACAAGCAAAAGTAATTCACATACGTGTAATATTACGTCTTATCGTGAAGATAAGTTATGTGTCATAACATTGATTTCTTTCTTTAAACAAAACGTCATCAAAAGTTTCAGATCTAGAATTTTGTTCTGGGTAAACTTATAACTTCATTTTCTTAATTCAATTCGACATTTAAAAAATTATATGTGCCATTAATACATTTATCATTAAATGACGGATCACAATATATGTTTCAATTTATTTTAATAAAATATTCACTATGTAGCACCACTCTTTATTACGTAAACTCACAATTCTTTTTCACGTTTACTAACTATTCGATTAATCGTTCTTATGCACAACAAACATACTCTTCTGTTTATGTTTGGGTACTATTTATTATAAATAGTATTTATAAACTATTAGTTTATAAATAATAAACTAATATTAGTATTTATTTACTATTTATAAATTTGTACATTTTAGATTTTTGATTAGTCTTTTTTTTTACGAAAAGTAACTAACGCTTCTTTTTACTTTTACTATTTATTATTTTTATTACTAAGCGTAAATTTACATTTTTACGTTTAGTTACATGTCGGTTACATTTTATTATGCAACGTAAGAATTTTGTTTTTCATTTACTCACATTTACTCGAATATTACGTTTTATTCCGTAAACTTCGCTTGTTTCATTTTAACTTACACATAATTTGACATCTTTTCTTTGTGGTGAAAGCTCATCATGTAAGTTAAACACTTTCCGACGTTATATTAATCATTCTTCGCATTTACACGTGCACAGTGCTTATCATAAGTGTGACACCAAGGTACCAACACTCAAGTGTTCTTTTAGATAACATATGATATTTATGCTGAATATTTAAATTTCAATAATTACACTTACTAGGCCTTTCCATAATTCTAACTATATGACTACCTGTATACTACAAATTATTTTAGAGTATCAGTCAGTACACATTATCGCATAGTTGATACAGGCTAATTGTATTTTATTTTGCAAAGTTAATTTTCAGACATTTCCAATTGAAGTGGCATCGGGATCTTGAGCTAATCTAACCTACATTTATATAATTAATGCTTCCTTTATACTTCAAAAAAATTCTTGATCCGCATGTTCGAATTCAACTGAATATCATGTGATGAACTAAGATGTTGTGATGCTGCCTTCTTCAGAATACCATCAATATTGATAGTATCTCCAACTCTTGCAACAAGAAGATATCCCTACCAGTTATACACCAAATAGTGTGTTTCACTGTTTTGTGTACACATTTATATTGTCTTAGCATAAAACTCTCCTAGAGTTTCCAAAAATATCAACCTTTGCTTCGGCAATCGGTATATTTTTTCATTTTTTATTCTACCTTTTGCAGAATTTAAGCTAATTAAGAATATTTGTATTACGTATTTACCTAAAAAGGTTAGAATGCATTGTCCCATAAGTTGGGTATTCTGGCTGTTAATGATGTTTTTGGCCGTAGACCCATTAATACTTCATTAAAATCGTCCAGTTTAGGAGATCTAGGATAATTATAAATACAAGTTCTAATTTAAAAGTGCAAAGAAATCTTTATAACATAAGTTTAATAATTAGCAATAAAATAAAACTCTTTTTTTCCTCATCTGCTTCGAACAATTCTATTAGTCATTCTAACATTATATCTTGTAGTTCTGGTGATATGTGAAACTGATTTTAAATGTAAAAATTAATATTGCACTAAGATTATGCTTGAATGTATTAGGTCGTCAAGAAATTAATGTCTCTTTTTTTAGATGAAAAAACCCGAACAACTTATATATCAAACAAAACATTTATTAAATGAAATAGTCTCCATTCTTAGCAATGATACTTTTCCATTTTACAATCAGGTTGTTAATGTCCTGATTAAAGATATCACTTGGCATTGAAGCAAAAAACATGTCGATGTCCTCTTTAACACCTTCCACATTTGTACATGTTTTCCCATGAAGATGGTGTTGCAGCGAACGAAAAAGATGGTGATCTGATGGTGCCCTATCTGGAGAGTATGATGGGTCGGGAAGAACTTCCCAACCCAACTCCATAATCTTGTGTTACGTCAAACGTGCCACACGTGGAAATGCATTGTCGTGGAGAAGAACACCTTTCCGATTGACGCGTGAAGGGCGTTTCTGATGAAGGGCTTGATTTAAACGTTCCAATTGCTGACTATAGAT
>NW_013666639.1:115743-122465 GCF_000517525.1 Limulus polyphemus | reverse complement strand
GTTAATGTCCTGATTAAAGAAATCACTTGGCATTGAAGCAAAAAACATGTCGATGTCCTCTTTAACACCTTCCACATTTGTACATGTTTTCCCATGAAGATGGTGTTGCAGCGAACGAAAAAGATGGTAATCTGATGGTGCCCTATCTGGAGAGTATGGTGGGTGGTGAGAGAACTTCCCAACTCAACATCATAATCTTGTGTTACGTCAAACGTGCCACACGTGGAAATGCATTGTCGTGGAGAAGAACACCTTTCCGATTGACGCGTGAAGGGCGTTTCTGATGAAGGGCTTGATTTAAACGTTCCAATTGCTGACTATAGATCTCTGCATTGACAATTCGTTGTGGATTGAGAAGTTCGAAATGAATTACTCCTTTTATGTCCCACCAAATGCAAAGCATCAGTTTCTGCGGATGGAGTCCAGGTTTTGGGGTCGAAAATGGGGTTTGTCTAGGACTGAGCCATTGATTTTGGCGCTTAATATTCACATAGGGAATCCATTTTTCATCACCGGTGATAATTCTGTCCAAAAATGGTTCACGCGCATTACGCGCCAGAAGTGACAAAGCAGCGTTCACACGTTGGAAACGATCACCGGAGAGTTCGTGAGGCACCCAAACACCTTCTTTAAGGAGTTTTCCTATATTCATTAGATGTTTACGTATTGTTTCATGAGAGACGTGCAATATCAGAGCCATTTACCGAGTGCGTTGCCTTGGGTTAGACTCAATAAGCGTCTCCAGAGCATCAATATTAATTCCAGCATATCGACCCCTGTCATCATAGTTTTTAAGGCTAAAGTCCCCTGAACGAAGCTGAATCATTGTTGACACTTACGAACGTTCAAAACATTTCCATAAACATCTTTGATATTCTTTGTGGCTACAGAGGCGTTGTTTCCCTTCTTGTATTCAAACAACATTACGTGTCGAATGTGTGTCTCGTCTTGTGCCATCACTATAAGGGATTATAGTATACTAAACTTTACACACTATTTAGGCTATACTAACGTGAAGCCTAGGTGGTTCGTTTAACTATTATACATGATGTACGTTTTTGGGGAGTGGTTAATGAAAGTGTTCCAAAACGCGACATTAATTTCTTGATGACCTAATATTTGTTGTCCATTCTTTCGCTCTTTTTATTCTTGAAACTCGCATTCACAGAAACATGCCATAACATCTCTTAAACCGCAACATTCCAAAAGAGCAACACATTTTAAATAATTGTCTCTTTGTTTGTTTTGAATTTCGCGAAAAGCTACACGAGGCCTATCTGCGCTAGCAGTCCCTAATTTTGCAGTGAAGGCGGCTAGTCATCACCACCCACCGACAACTCTTGGAGTACTCTTTTACTAACGAATAGTGGGATTGACCGTCACATTATAACGCCCCCACATAGACTTAAGTTTTAGGTCTATGAATTATTATACAAATAAGTAATAAGTAATTTATTCATCAAATGATTTTATCCCAATGTTTTGACATATTGGTAAAAATTAATTTCATCGCAAGAGATTATTCAGCAAAATTAATTTAGAATCCTGAAAGCTACCGATTACGTTAAATATTAACATCTAAATATCAATACAAATATTAGGTACCTAATAAATGATATTTAACAGAAATCATTAATATCGAGACTTAGCAAAAATGTATTCTATAATTATAAACAAATAAAGTGAATTGAAAAAAAGACCAAGAAACCAACACAAGAACAAGATAGTAAACCAACCCAAGGATAGTAAATTAAGAAAACCAATAGAAGGACAAGATAGTAAACCAAGAAAACCAGCACAAGAATAAGATAGTAAACCAACCCAAGGATAGTAAATTAAGAAAACCAATAGAAGGACAAGATAGTAAACCAAGAATAAGATAGTAAACCAACCCAAGGATAGTAAATTAACAAAACCAATAGACGGACAAGATAGTAAACCAAGAAAACTAGCACAAGAACAAGATAGTAAACAAAGAAAACCAACACAAGAACAAGATAATAAATCAAGATTATACATTTATAAGTAAAAATGTGAAAACATTATATTTAATCAGCTATAATCATTACCGGATTGATTTTTAGTTTGGATCTAATTAGGTAGCTTGCTCTGGTCGGAAGATAACAGGAATACTTTTGTTTAATAGCTGGCTTACTAGTAAATGTTAGGCTGCATTATCCTATATTCTAGCAAATATAAGAACTAAGTAATCAAATTAAAAGCCTCTTAACCTACTAAATCAACAACCGCGATAAGTTCATTTAAATACTTTGCTTAATTTATCAAAAATACAGGATTAACAAATTGCATTTAATGTTGTGTACTTCGGTAATTCTTCTGGGGTGATGATATTGTACAAAGTCCCCGCCCCCATAAAATGAAAAACTAACATTTGGTATTATATAAACTGCGTTATTTCTAAAGACATAAAGCGGTTAGGTTATGCAAACATCAGGTTGGGTAAACGGAAACAACAGATGCAATTCAATTTGTTTAAATCTGATTAATTCAGCATTTCACAGAGCGCTATTAAATATATTACCTGCACCGAAGTACATATGTAGATTGGATTTTTTGAATCAAACGAAAATATTAGAATAGAAACGAGAAATTAGTTCCATGTTACTTACCACTGACTGGAGGGTGGATGACAATGTTTATTTCTACTATTTCATCTGCAACACATCTAAGTTCGAAGAAAGCACCAACAAATTAGTTGTATGTTTTCTTTTTTTGTGTATTTACAGCAAATATTGGACGAATAGTTTGTTTAATAAACATTTAAGAAACGTTTTAAAATGCGTCTGTCACAGGGTATGTCATGAATGAGAAAAATATTGTAGATGAAGGATATAGAGTACAGTTAACTCTAACGAGAAAGATGTGCTTCCTGAAATTTTATCAGAAAATGATACGTTCATGTAATTTGAGAGAGTCGAGAAGAGCGACTAACAAAATTAATTGTCTTTATTTATATATTGTTTTATTCAAAATTCCGTAGTCATATGAAATATAAAATATAATACAAGCTGGAATCTACGCAGGAAGACTGAAATATAGTAACTAAATCACAGTAGTATTAGTAATCTAGTATGAACTTGTATTTTTCATTCTAGATTGAGGTTATTAAAACTAGCTTTGAAAAAAATAGTAGGTTGAAGCCTTTGAAAAAGTTTGAAACAAGATGTATTCTAACGATAAAAAAATGTATTACAATTCGAAAATACTGTACAGCAATGTATTATTACTCTTATGATTTCACAATATAAGTAGCTGTTTTAAACTCACTGAGTGGTTGAGCAACCTTTGCAGATAACAGTGAGGTTTATATTTATTGCATTGCTCAAGTGTCCATATATGTCTTTTGTAAATTTCAGAACAGCAGTATTCCACAAAAGCTGAAAACCTATCTCATCACAGAGTATTACTTCCAGTATTGCATCACTTAAGTACCTAAAGACCCAATAAAAATACCATTCATGACGTACAGTTAATAAGAATCTCTACAAATCTATTAACAGTTATAGAATCCTAAGTGAAACTTACTAACTTTAATAATGATGATTTCGTATGATTTCTTAACTTCAACTTTCAGATAATGTCGAGATGTGAAGCATGTGGCCTCGTCAAGAGATGACATCAATGAATTATTGGACTAGGCATCAGTTGTTGGATCAATTTTACATGTTCTGTATAAGTTATGCATCCCCTTGTATTAGATGTTACGCTGTACGTCAGATGGTTTCGCCGTAGTTGTTGAACTAGTCATCAGATGACGTTTTTGTGAGTGATTTATACATCAGAATTTTAGCTTCAGTCATCTGTTCATGTCTTTTGAACTAATTGCGAGTATATTATTAAGTTTGATCTTCAGCCAGTAGAGTATCGCTTTAATCCTGGTCTTCAGATGATGAAGCGTTGTTTATTATTTTTAACTGGAAATTCATGAAGCCTGGCTCTTTAACTGTTATCTAAGAACGCTTGAATTGTTATTTCGCCCGGGTTTATTAATTTCGGTGTTAGCTGACGACATATGATTTAGTAATCCCATCTGTCAGTTGAGGACATATTCATATTATCTCAGACTATTAGTTGAAGAAACCTATGTTATTAATCCACATCAGTTGATAAAGGTTACTTCGGCTGTCAGGTTATGAAATTTGGTTTATTGATCTTGGCTGTGCATTGCTTACTGCAAAATTTTACCCACAGAAATGCGGATTCTCGTTGCAGTTTTAGGAGAGATTTTATCAAACATAGCATTACGTGCATCACATATTTTCAAAGAATAGAATTCAGCCTTGTAAACACTATAAAGATATACTGAACAGCATTCACAAGTGCCTTTCAAAATAATACAAATTATCTACAACTTACCCTTTGGTGTGAACACATTTCCACGTGTTTGCAGCCGATAACAGAGGGCCACATAAAACAGTCGACTCAGAACCTTGTCTTTTCTCCCGCACGAGCAATTTCAAATGTGAAATTCAACAGTTGGATGACCGCAAGCACTTGACTTTATCTTTTAAATGGAGAACTTTCATGATGCACAAATCTGAAGTACTTTGCTATAATTCAAAAAAAAGTGTGAGCTTTTTTCATATTAGCACATAATTCATAATAAAATGGCTGTTAATTAACTGGACGAAAAACTCATTTTTATAACATACACAAAATGTATACTCACACACACAAACAAGCAATGGAAGCTTTTGTTTTCAAGCATTAACTCTCCAACAGTATTCGGTGAGCTAGCAAGGAGCTTACAGACTTATAACACTAATATCCAGGGTTCAATTTCTGCTGGTGGCGAAAGCGCAGATACTCCATTGTGTAGCTTTACGCTGAAACCAAAAAATCTTATTAATGACTCATTAGAAATTTCTTCGTAAACAAAAACAATCATAAACTATATCTGAAACCGATTAGACCTTAGAAAAGGTATTATTTATGTAATAAATAGCATATGATAACGCGGGTGCTTCTGGAAGACAGATTTTCCTTCTTCAGAGGCAATTTCTAATTCGTCATTAGTAACAGGTTTAATAATATTTTAACTTATTTGGTCTCTGACAAAACCTGATATTTCTGGTTATATATATATATATATGATCATTTTAGGTATTAATAACATCATTTTCCTTCAAGGTTAAGGGAATTACAGCTTTTATTAATCGCCAAAAGACGTCATAGGTAAATAATAATGGCTTTATGAAAATAATGGAAATGTATACATGACACAAAACTGTATTTTTAAATGACGTTAAATTATACGAAACATGGGTTGGGGTAAGATCACTGTTAGCGATATTTTCAGCCGTAAACCGAATAATGTGTCGCAAAGTTTTGCTAGCTGCATAGGTGATTTAGGTTACTCCTGAATCAGTTTACTAAGCTAACAATGCAAAATAATATTTATAACGAACATTTAACGTAATAAACACGGATATATTAAACGTTCTAACCAATAATTTGATATTGTTTTCATAGATAGCATAAGACTCATTATTGTAGATGTTAGTCATGTTACTTGCATGAATAATATCTCAATAGTCTTTTATATATAACATAATTCTATCCCTTACTGTTTCTGTGCAGTAATTGATTTTCTACTAAACATTTTTACTATCATTAGAAGCTTCGGTAAACAAGGTGCTAATCACAGACTAAGTAAACTACTGTGTTGATGATGTCGCAAGCAGCCTCACGAAGAACAAACTACTCATTAAGCAAAGAATTTCAAATGCAAAAGACTCATTAACGCCTCCAAAGGGTTATAATCTTCATTATCTAAAACGTGTTTTAATTCTTCTAATATGGTACACTATAAAGGGTTGGCCTAAGAAATAAACATGTGAAAGTTATTAAAGGTAAATATATCTGTATAACAGTGCTATGTTGATCATGTGCTGTTATAAATATACAAGTTTGAAAATTGATTTAATTCAATAGACTTTGCACATTTTTC
Organism: Limulus polyphemus; assembly: GCF_000517525.1. Lineage (NCBI taxonomy): Eukaryota > Metazoa > Arthropoda > Merostomata > Xiphosura > Limulidae > Limulus > Limulus polyphemus. The sequence goes on along the minus strand of NW_013666639.1, from coordinate 116,494 downwards.
ACCACCATGAACTAATTTTAGCTTCATAACACGAATTTCCACTTCATATCTATAATTATAAAAGTTGACACTACAGTAGTTCTGATTATAAAAATATACATTACGCAGTACAATATTGAGTTTAATCTATACTAACTCTAACTTGCCATACTTAATATTGAGTTTAATCTATACTATCTCTAACTGCTATACGTAACATTACACAGTGAAGTACTGAGTTTAACCTACACTAGGTGTTTGTACTAGTAATTATTAATAATAGTATTCATACATCATTGAAAAAACAATTAGAAAATTTATCATTTTTTAAAAAAAAACTTTTTCTGGGAGGTGCTACACAAGAAAGTGTTCGGTTTGTGCTGATATAAACTGTAATGTATTTATATATTAAAAGTGGTACTCTTTACTGAAAAAATTAAGTTTTTAAGAACTCTTTTTTTTTAGTACTATATTTCCAAATTACATCAATAACGATATAATCAAACCCTCACATACAGTCCTAGTGAAAGTCGTGTTCTCGTTATGAGGATAGTATTTTTATTTAAAATTGCGTTCTGTAATAAAGAAATGGTTGTTGCACATACCTTAATGATTTTTCTAATTCTCTGAATCTTGAATACCAAAAGAGTGTTTGTGGTGCCATTGAATAGATAGCGCCACATTGTAGTTATTATTTCGGTAACATAAATAGATAGATACATATATACACGCTACGTCCATTATAGTAAAATTAGCTGTAACTGCTTCATAT
>NW_013666639.1:103645-115081 GCF_000517525.1 Limulus polyphemus | reverse complement strand
TACAGTATTGAGTTTAATCTATACTAGCTTTAACTGCTATACGTTACATTACACTGTACAGTATTGAGTTTAATCTATACTAGCTTTAACTGCTATACGTTACATTACACTGTACAGTATTGAGTTTAATCTATACTAGATTTCACTACTATACGTTTCATTACACTGTACAGTATTGAGTTTAATCTATACTAGATTTCACTGCTATACGTTACATTACACTGTACAGTATTCAGTTTAATCTATACTAGCTTTAACTGCTATATATAAAATTACATAGTACAATTTCTTTTCACAAAAACTTAGACGGCATTTCATTGTAGTAGATATATTTGCTACACCTTTGCACTACACCCGATTAGCTATAACTTAACGATACACAATAAAATCTCTACTAACTATAACACTAACAATGCACTGTAAAACTTCTACTAAATGTAACTTAACAATGTAGTGTAAAACATCTACTACCGATAACTTAACGATAATCTGTAAAATCTCTACTTATTATAACTCGAAGAAACAATACTGCGTCTAATTCCTCGAACTTGATACACCATTACATTGCATTGTTTGTTTGTTTTTTAAAGCAAAGACACTTTGGGCTATCTGCTGTGTCCACCGCAGGAAATCGAACCTCAGATTTTAGTGTTGTAAGTCCGTAGACTTACCGCTGTTCTACTGGCCCATTGCACTGCATTTAACAAAATAGCGCTTTATACTGTATTATCTCTACTTATTGTAACTTGGAATATAACTGTACAGTTAAAAATAAAATCGTATTGAATTTGAGTAAACTTTCGTATTGCATCTAAGTGTAAAATATTTCGTATTCAACCTATTTATATATAGCCGCCGTCCGTTAACTTTGGTTGAATTTCAAACGAAAAATTTTACAAATTACATATCATTAACTTACTGCCAAGTCTATGGAACACGTCTTATAGAAAAGATCTGCTATCTTAAAATTTCCTGTATCATATGTCAATACTCTTATCTGAATAATCAGGAGACAACTTAGGAAAAAACCAAGAAAAATGTCAATGACTTGCGTTGAGGAACACAAAAACCACAAGGATGAACTCTCGCTTCTTTAAAAACGTTAACAGTATTGCAACAAAATCAGTTACTTCAAGATTACTAACAAATGTTAAAGGTTAAAAAGTATTTGCTTATTAAAGATAAAAAACTCGTTTAACAGCGTTAGGCTTAATTTCTGTGAAACTTCAATTCGAGCTTCATTTTTAGCTGTGTCAGAGCAATGAACAAAAATCTCTAAACATGTAACACTTTATTTATTAACGAAAATATTACTAAACGCTTGCCTAATTGATGAAACAATGTATTCTAATAATTATAATTAAGAACGGTATATTAAGTTATATATATTTATTTCGGAGTTCAATTTTAGTTCTGGCTTGTATAGCTACTTTGTTTTGATCAAAAACTAGCAATAACATGGCATAGCAATAAATGGTATATCTCTTTATGTATCTTAATACCGAAGCTTTTTAGCCACTTCTAAGATATTTTAACACTGGACTAAACTATCTTTATATAATACCTCTTTAATAAAGGTTCATGGTAATCTTAAATGTAGACCAAACTATATCTTTCTCTATATAACACTTCTTGATGATAAACTCTCTGTATTCAAGATGGATCGACACTAGACTAAACTATCTCTCTACGAAATATTTTGATACTATGCTAAACTATACCTGTTTAACAGATCTTGACCTTACACTAAACTATGTGTTTATTAAATGCAAAGTTTGTTGAAACGTGACTGAAGTATCTCTCCATAAACTATACATGTTTAAGATATGTTTATGCACAATTTGCTAAACGTGTTTAATAGATCTGGACAATAGAATAAACTAGCTATAATTAAAATATTTTGATATTAAACTATTTCACTATCACATATTTTCACTACATGTTAAATTACATTTCTATATCATACTTTACCACTAAACTATCTATACCATCTTTTGAAACGATATCTCTATAACATATTACTCGACAAAACTATCTCTGTAACATCTTTGACAAAATAAAATTCAATTCCTTTCTATAATAAAACTTGAAAAGGAATTGAATCACCTGTTTATATCAAATATTAACACAGACTAAACCATCTGTTTATATCATGCACTAACACAAGACTAAACTGTCTATATCATGTACTAACACAAGACTAAACTGTCTATATCATGTACTAATACGAGACTAAACTACCTGTCTATATCATGTATTAACACAAGACTAGACCATCTGTCTATATCATGTACTAACACACAAGACTGAACTATCTGTCTATATCATGTACTAATACAAGACTAGACTATCTGTATAGACCATGTACTGACACAAGACTAAACTACCTGTCTATATCATATACTAACACAAGACTAGACCATCTGTATAGATCATGTACTAACACAAGACTAAACTATCTGTCTATATCATGTACTAACACAAGACTAAACCATCTGTCTATATCATGTACTAATACAAGACTATACCATCTGTATAGATCATGTACTAACACAAGACTAAACCATCTGTGTATATCATGTATGGGGCAGTGTGGCCATTGGCATCGTGCTTTGGACTCGTTGGCGGATGGTTGCGAAATCGAAGTTGGTTCACGTCATGCAGTTGTTTCCTTGAGTAAGACTCTTTACCCCACTTGTTCCAATCTCCCCGGCTGTATGATGGGTAGCTAGCTGTTAGCTGAGGGTTAACCTGCGATGGTGGAATGGGTTACCATTCTCATCCGTTTGTGTCATTAGAACCGGAGCTAGAAAGCACTATCCTTTTTGTGCCTTTTATAGGCGTGGCAAGGATTTAACCTTAACTTTCTAACTACGTATATCATGTCGATATAGTCATAACACAAGGCTGAACTATTTGTCTGTATCGTGAACTAAACTAAACTATTGGTCTATTATATTTGAACACTAGAATAAATATTATCTGAGTAAAATATGTTAATCTTAGAATGTACTCTATAAGCTATTCTACACAAGACTAAATTATATTTTCCTTATCTCCCTTAACACAACAGAGAGCTTTCTCGCTGTAATATTTTTTTTTTTCATTAATAATAATTCAAACTATTTCTATATAACATATTCTCACTCGAGAATAAACAATCTTTCTTTACAGCATTTCTTGACACTTGACTAAACTAAATGTATTAACTCAAGACTATATTATATCTCTGTACATAAACGTTTTGGAAACAAGACTAACGATGTATTTATAACATTTATAGACACGATTCTACACTATCTATATGTACCATTTCTTGTCACTATGTGATCTTGGAGTAATACTTTGACAGTAAACTATCTGTGTGCAATATCTAGACACTAAGCTAAATCTACGTAATAGTTTGACGATCGACACCCCTATGTAATATCGCGACACAAAAGATATATTTTGTAACATCTAGACAATAGACTATTTCTGTGTAAAAACTTGACCATATATATCTATATAGCACCTTGTCACTATTCTCTCTCCGAAAAGACTTTGAATTGTTGGAAAGAGTACATAAGAGGGCTAATATGCTGATACCTGGGATGGAAAAATTGTCATAAAAGGATAGGTTAAGATCTCTGTAATTATTTTATTTTGAAAAAAAAAGGGGGGGCTAGAGGGGATCTTATTGAGGTGCTTAAGACTGTTCAGGAAATTTATAGTATTGATGCATTATCTTTTTTCGTATTTAAAAGTGAGAATGATAAGACTAAGGGACACAAATATAACTTTGGCAGGATAGAAATCAAGTTCAGCTAAGACAACTATATTTTTCTAACAGGATGGCTGACCTTTGGAACGAACTGACCTCAGATGAAGTAGATACAGCTACTTTAAGGAAAGGCTTGATAAACATTTGAATGATAAGAGCTGACTTTGTGTATTCTATCTTTATTTTAAAGTTTAGTGTAGTGGATGAGACGGCCTAGATGGATCAACTGGTACATTGTCTTTAAATTATACGTATGTCTATATATATATGCATGTATTTCCATGACACTACTCTGATTCTGTATAATGTCTCCACACTAAACTAGCTCTGAGTATCACACTGATATTAGACTATCTATATATAATGACTTGACAATCGATTATCTCTAGGCTATCTCTGTGTAATACCATGACGCAAAATTTTCTCTGGGTAACACTTTGACGTTAAACTATCTATCTGTTACACCTTGGCACTAGAGTATTTCTTTGTAATACCTTGATACTAGACTATTATGTGCAATACCTTGACATTAGACTATCTCTGTATAATACCTTGACATGAAATTATATTTATGTAATACCTTGACACTAAATTATGTGTAATTATTTGACACCAGTCTATCTATGTGCAAAATCTTGATACTAAACTATTTTTACATAATACATTGACCCTAGAATAACTATGCGATATTTTGACACTAAAATATCTTATTTCTTACCTTGACACTAGATTATCTCTACGTAATACGTTAACAATAGAATACCTGTATGTAATATCTTAACACTAAGCTATCTCTGTGTAATACCTCGACACAAGACTATCTTTGTGTGATACTTTGAAACTAAACAGAATCTATGTAACACCATGACACTAGACCAAGTCTATCTAATACCTTGACACTAGACTATCTTTGTGTAATACCTTGAAACTAAACGGCATCTATGTAACACCATGACACTAGACCAAGTCTATCTAATACCTTGACACTAGACTATATTTGTGTAATACCTTGAAACTAAACAGCATCTATGTAACACCATGACACTAGACCAAATCTATCTAATACCTTGACACTAGACTATCTTTGTGTAATACCTTGAAACTAAACAGCATCTATGTAACACCATGACACTAGACCAAGTCTATCTAATACCTTGACACTAGACTATCTTTGTGTAATACCTTGAAAATAAACAACATCTATGTAATACCATGACACTAGACCAAGTCTATCTAATACCTTGACACTAGACTATCTTTGTGTAATACCTTGAAACTAAACAGCATCTATGTAATACCATGACACTAGACGAAGTCTGTCTAATACCTTGACACTAGACCAAGTCTATCTAATACATTGACAATAGACTATCTTTGTGTAATACCTTGAAACTAAACAGCATCTATGTAATACCATGACACTAGACGAAGTCTGTCTAATACCTTGACAGTAAATTATCACTGTGTATTTTCTAGACATTAGACTATCTTTGTTTATTACCTGGTTGCTAAAGTATGTGTATTAACTTGGCATTATGCTATCTCTGTGCAATATATTGAAACTATGCTATCTTTGTGTAAGGATGCCATGTCACTAAATATCTGTGTAATACTTTGATTCTAGATTGTCTCTGAGCAATACCTTGAAACTAGGCTATCTCTATAAGATACCTTGACAATAACCATCTTTGTGTAATACCCTAGTCTATTTCTATTCCATTGACACTGGGCTATTTATGTTTAATATCCTGACAGAATAATATATGCATGTTATACATTGACACTAAACTGTTAGTCTAATACACAACGCCCCCCAGTAGCACAGCGGTATGTCTGCGGACTTACAACGCTAGAAACCGGGTTTCGATACCCGTGGTGGGCAGAGCACAGATAGCCCATTGTGTAGCTTTGTGCTTAACTTTAAACAAACAAACAAACTAATACACAGACACTAGATTATCTCTGTATAGTATGTCTAACACTAGGATATTCTTTTTTCAGTACATTTAACATTACACTAACTATGTCTTACTTACATAATATTACACTAGCAAAGTATTTCTTTGTATGATATTGTAATAGTAGACTAAACTGTTTCTGCGTAATACAGTTCGATACAAGACTAATCTTATGTCTCACATACACATCTTAACAGTAGCAAAGTATATCTATGTAAAATTTTTAATACTAGACTAAACTATCTTTAAGTAACAATTTTTGTGTCTCTGTATTCATCTTATGATTATGACCATCTTAACTAAACGTGTTAAACAGACCTTAACGCTAGACTAAAGTTAACTATAATTACCATGTGTTGTTACTGAACCAATCAATCCACCAAAGACATGCTTTAATACTATTGGATTACCTCTAGGGTAATTTGACTCAAGATTAAATTACCTCTTTATAGAGTACTTTGACTCAAGATTAAATGACCTTTTTTTATAGATTACTTTGACTCTAGATGAAACTATCTTTTTATAGATTACTTTGACTCTAGATGAAATTACCTCTTTATAGAATGTTTTGTCACTGGAGTAATTAATTTCTATATAACTTTTTTCACACTGCACTAAACTATCTAGGTGTGTTATGCCTTAATGTTTGAGTAAAACTTAGTAGTACCTTTGACAGCCGATTAAATAATCTCTCAGTTATATCTTTTGAAACCACATGAAACTACTTTTCTATGTATAATATTTTTGGGCACTATAACGAATTATTTTTCTTGAAACTAGACTAAACTATTTCTATAACGTACTTTGATACTAGACTAAGCTAATTCTGTATAACACATCTTGACACAACACATAGTAAACTAGTTGTATTTTAAAATTAACTAAGCTGTATCTTTGAAGTATTTCTTGTCACAATATTCAACTGTCTCTTGATAATAACTTTTGGCAGTATAATAAACTATCTTTCTATCCAATTTTTGACAGGAGTCTTTAATAACTGTTCGATAACATTTCCCAACACTAAACTAAGGTATGATAATGCAATAATTTGGCACTACATGTACAATGAATTATTTGTGTATAATTTATTTTTCTATTGGTCATAATATTTAAAATTTACATAATATAGTTATTTTTTTAATGTATTATTATATATTTATTTACATAAACGCTCCCCAGTAGCAAAGCGGTATGTCTGCGGACTTACAACGCTAGAAACCGGTTTTCGATACCCGTGGTAGACAGAGCACAATTAGCCCATCGTGTAGCTTTATCCTTAACTTCAAACAAAGAAACAAACATTTACATAAGTTTTAGGATTATTTTGCATTGTTGGCTTAGTAGTATATGGATTTAAGATTAACCCTAATCTCCAAATCTGGGGGAATCCTTTGAGCTGCTATTGAAATTACGACCGAAAATTAACAGCGGAAGTACCCAACCTATGAATGAATGAATATATTATAATCATTATAACTAAGGAAGGTACATTAAATTACGTACATTCATTACTGGATTAATGTTTAGTTTTTTGTGTAGGTAGCTTGCTTTGATCAGAAGTTAATGACAATATTTTAATACAACAATAAACTATTTCTCTATAGCATGACCAAACAAGAAACAAGGAAATAGTTTTATTTAGTGCTAAAGCCTGCTATAATGTCAAGATCTGGTAAATTGTTTAATAAAGTTTGGCATTAGCAGACTGCAAACAGATCAGTTACATAAATGTAACATAGTCTGCTATTAAAATTTATTGTTAAACTGTCTATCTATAATATATTTTGAAACTAGGCTAAGCTATTCAAGTATAATATATTTTGAAAAATTAGGCTAAGCTACTTATGTATAATACATTTCGAACCTAAACTATCTCTCCATAACGCACTTCTTTAACACATGTTTACGCCATTATTTAATATATGTATTTAGGAAATCTTAATTACAGACTAAGCTAAGGATAATTAAAATATCATGGCCTAATGTTAAACTATATCTCTCTTAGATATATTGATATTAGACGAAAATATATCTAAAGCACATTTGACTCCAGGCTAAGGAAATTTCTTGTTAACATTTCTTGATACTAGACTGCTTTATCTGTAATGTCATTTGACATTAGATTAAACTATATCTGTATAGCACATCATAATACAGAAATAAGCTACAGTGCCTTGCAAAAGTCTTCACTCCCCTTTGCTGGTAATCAAGTTTAGTTATTTTTTTGTAAAAGACATAACTCAAATGGCCAAAAATATTTGTTATATTAATATCAGACCAGTATCTAAAAGATTACAAAGAACAAAAGGTGCATTGTTACTCACTTTAGTGATATAACACAAAAAATGTTGAAAATACATGTTGCAAAAGTCTTCATTCCCTAACGTGATTATGCAGTTAATATTTGGTTGAAGCTCCTTTGGCAGCAATGACAGCTGAAAGTCGTTTTGTATATCCCTCCACAGCTTTGCACAGTATGCTGGAGATATTTTTGCCCACTCCTGCTTACAGATATCCTCCAGTTCTTGTAAGTTGGAAGGATGTCTTTGATGCACAGCAGTTTTCAAGTCTCTCCACAGATTTTCGAGTGGATTTAGGCCTGGGCTTTGGCTTGGCCAGTCAAGGACTTTAATTTTGTTTCACCGAAACAATTCATAGGTTGTCTTTGATCTGTGTTTGGGATCATTGTCCAGTTGAAATGTAAACCTTCGACCGAGTTTTAGTATTCAGCTGACTTCTTCAGGTTTACCTCCAACATATGTGTATGTTTTGCACTGTTCATGATATATTGAATGCGTTCAAGTTATCCAGTCCCAGCTACAGAAAACATCTACACAGCATTATGGACACACCACCATGCGTGACAGTAGAGATTGTATTTGCCGGGTCATGAGCAGTATTGGGTTTCCGCCATACATATCGTTTGTCATTTAGCCCGACAAAAGTTCTATTTTGATCTCATTTGACCATAGAACTTTCTGCCACATTGCTCTAGGGTTATTGAAATGTTCGTCTTCGTCTGCATCTTCGTCTGTAGTGGTTTCTTTATAACCACCGTAACATACAAGCCTTTTTTGTGTGAGGTATGTGATATTTTCGAGGTGTGTACAGTAACTTCACTTGTTGCTATTGAAGTCTGACGATTTTTCTGCTTCTTCAAGCGCAGACTTTCTTAGGACGACCTGATCATGATAAAGTTGAGGTAGTGTGACACATTTTATATTTCTTCACAACTGATTTTACAATACTTAATGGTAAATTGAGAATATTTGAAATTGATTTATAGCCTTCTCCGGAATTGTGTTTCTGAACAATCTTCTCCCTTAGGTCTATAGAGAATTTTTTTCTCATCATTCTCAATATGTAACAGTAAACCAACTTTTAACTTTCAAAATATTCTGCTTAAATCAATAATGATGGTTCTATATGATCTAAAGTATTTTTCCACATGACTTTATAATATACTTTGGTATTTGATAGAGTTGTAAAGAACCACTTGTATTTACTTTAGCATGGTAGTGACGTAAAGTTAAAACAACGATGGTAAAAGCTGAGGGGGTGAAGACTTTTACAACATGTGTTTTCCAGATTTTTTGTGTTATATCAGTAAAGTGAGTAACAATGCACCTTTTGTTCTTTTTAATTTCTAGAAACTGGTCTGAGATTAGTATATTAAATATTTTTGGTTATTTGAGTTTTGTCTTTCACATGAAAATACCTAAAATTTATTACCAGCACAAGGGGAGGGGGTGGAGACTCTTGCAAGGCACTGTAGTTCTCTTTAACATTTATTGATACTAGACTGGTTTATCTATAATGTTATTTGACACTAGATAAAAGTATATCTGTATAATACATCATAAAACTGGAATAAACTAGTTCTCTTGACACTAAACTAAACTATAATTAACATTTCATGATACTAGACTAAACTAAGCTCTCTATAACACATATTAAATATAGAATTAACTATCTATCTATAGCGTATCTTCGTGTTATACTAAATTATACCTCTTTATACATAACATGTCTTGGCACCAAAGTAAACTATCTCCATTCGAGATCAGTTGAACTAGACAAAACCATCTCTCTAAAGCATATCTTGGTACTTACCATACCGAACTATATATCTTTAATAGATCTTTGCAATATACTAAACTAATTGTAATCAAAATACAACGACCATAGACTAATCTATCCTCCTATAACGTGTTTTGACATTAAGACTAAACTTTCTCTCTAAAACATCTTCGTACTATACTAATAATATATCTTTAATAGATTTTTGCAATATACTAAACTAATTGTAATCAAAATACAACGACCATAGACTAATCTATCCTCCTATAACGTGTTTTGACATTAAGACTAAACTTTCTCTCTAAAACATCGTACTATACTAATAATATATCTTTATCAGGTCTTTACACTGCACTAAACTAACAGTATTGAACACATATCGACCATAGACTAATCTGTCCTCTTATAACGTGTTTGACATTAAGACTAAACTTTCTCTCTAAGACATCGTACTATACTAATAATATATCTTTATCAGATCTTTACACTGCACTAAACTAACAGTATTGAACACATATCGACCATAGACTAATCTGTTCTCCTATAACGTGTTTTGACATTAAGACTAAACTTTCTCTTATATATCTATCAGATCTTAAAACTATACTAAACTAACTGCACTCAATACATAATGACCATAGAAAAAAGTATCTTCCTATAATAATAATGACACCAAGACTAAACCATCTCTATAAAACATATTGGTACTATGATAAACGATATATGTTTATTTAATCAATACTAAACAGGATTATAACTTCATTGTAAGGAATTGCCTGGTTCAACAACGAGGTAATTAATATGGTTTGTCTTGTGAAATATTGTAGCTTGTTAATTTGTTGAGTGTCAAAATCCTGGATGACATATGACAAGCCATAAATATCACGTTATGAACTCTGCACCATAACAGACAAATTGTGAGTTTAAGAGGAGCAAATGAAAAATCCAGACCTAGTTTGAATGCAAGATGAAGAACGACCTTCTCTGATCACACCGAATGCAGAATGGATGCATTTGTATAAAGAGTAGAGAGTACAATATGATGTGCTTGTTCTTTCACATACGTGTAGCCCAATCTATGATGTAGCCAGTGCGACTGAGGTCTTACAAACAGGAGATTCCACAAGATTTTACAAAATGCAAGAACTGGACGACACCACGACGTTTCTATCAATACACTATGATGTAGAAATTTACATGCTAGCCATATTTCCAACGAGGCATTAAAAGGAGATATTAACTTTCTACTGTGTGCGTACACCTCTGAGAGGAAAAAAAACAGCCATGCAAGTGTAAATCAGGCAAAGTGTGGTAAACTCTAAATTGCATGTAATAGTCCTCAAAATGATATACAGACTCTGGTTGCTATTGAATACTCTACTAAGTGAGTCAAATCATATTATTTGACTGGTCCTTCTTTTATTTTTTGACATTTGATTTGTTCCAATAATGAATTTCAACACAATGTGGTAAGCGAAAGTACTTGGCACACGTAGATTAGCTGAAGTCATATGCCATGGAAAAAACTCGAATAGATTGGCTTGATCAGGGATCACATATGTAGGATTTGATGACTTGAGGAAAGTAATGTGTTAAATTACCTTCACTTGGATGATGACAAGAAGGAAACAGGTA
>NW_013666639.1:101137-102750 GCF_000517525.1 Limulus polyphemus | reverse complement strand
GTTTTGTCATCATCAGGTACCTACTAATAATGGCTGGAGACGGCTTAAATGGGTAATGAAGAAAAACTTTAATATAAGTTTAACATGACAGCAAATGTACAACGTTTCGACAAGGTTTTGTCATGATGATATAACCTATTCATCTCATTTAAAACTGAAAGCTTTATATTTTTTTGTGGTAAAATGTACTTTTCATATATCTTGCATGGAGATAAAATTATTTGAAACTGGCAACAAGTGAACAGTTATGCCTTGTGAGATAACGAATACTACTTTTATTTTGTTATGATTTTTTTACCTTTCATTTATTATTCCTTCTATCATTTAGTTCAACTGTGAATTTTTAGCCATATTACAGCTCTAACTCACCTTCTAGCCAGAGGAAGTTGAATCTGAGAACGTTTATTTTGAATTTCTTCTATATTTTAATAAACTGTTGTTGTTTTTTACCCTGGTTGTAGCGGCGTTTTGTTTTAGTGCTTTACAACCCTAGAAAGTTTTCTTACGTATACTTGTATGAAATGTGGCAAGTAAAGCCACATGTTTTCTGTACTACTATTGAAAATCTTGAAGGCTAATTCTATAGTTTCTACATTTATACATTTTTATAAAATGTTTGAAAGTGAAAGTGTGAAAGAGTTGTGTGTAAAGTTTTGCAACTGCCTTGTTGAAATAAGCTTTTCGGCCCGGCATGACCAGGTGGTTAGGGCGCTCGACTCACACTCTGAAGGTCGCGAGTTCGAATCCCTATCCCACCAAACATGCTCGCCTTTCAGCCGTGGGGCGTTATAATGTGACGATCAATCCCACTATTCGTTGGTAAAAGAGTAGCCCAAGAGTTCGCGGTGGGTGGTGATGACTAGCTGCCTTCCCTCTAGTCTTACACTGCTAAATTAGGGACGGCTGGCGCAGATAGCCCTCGTGTAGCTTTGCGCGAAATTCAAAAACAAACGACATAAGCTTGTTTTCTTTTGTTGTATCAACTATTCTGTATGTCATTTTTTGTTAAAGCGTTTTTCACGTGTATTTATAAGAAGGTCTATGATAAACAGAAATTTATTGCAGGAACTTTTATATTGAACGTATTTTATTAAAAGCGTTATTTCTTCTTTTTTTTTATACATTATGTGTTAAGAATTTTTGTACATCACATTGTCTCAGTATTGTCCCGAATCTGTTACGACAGGATGGTCAGATATTAAACGTTGGTTTGGTATTAAATATAAAATCAAGGATGGTCGGAATGGCCTAAGGTGAATAGGGGAGGGGATAATTGCAAATATCACAAGCTAAACCATCCTATACCTTAGCACATGAATATATATATATATATTTGATGCAATTTAAAAATAAAATCATAATATATATTCCTCTAATTAATTACAAGTTTTAGATGAACACTAAAAGCTCAACTTTAAAATGTGTTAATCTTGCTTTTGGGACTGAGCTACACTAATTCTACCATATGGTACTGCCTGGAAGCCAGTGTCCATTTACAGTGGCGAGTTCTACCATATGGTACTGCCTGGAAGCCAGTGTCCATTTACAGTAGCGGGTTCTACCATATGGTACTGCCTGGAAGCCAGTGTCCATTTACAGCGGCGGGTTCTACT
>NW_013666639.1:96477-100154 GCF_000517525.1 Limulus polyphemus | reverse complement strand
GTTAGGTCGAGTTCTACCATATGGTACTGCCTGGAAGCCAGTGTCCATTTACAGTGGCGGGTTCTACCATATGGTACTGCCTGGAAGCCAGTGTCCATTTACAGTGGCGGGTTCTACCATATGGTACTGCTTGGAAGCCAGTGTCCATTTACAGTGGCGGGTTCTACCATATGGTACTGCCTGGAAGCCAGTGTCCATTTCACAGTGGCGAGTTCTACCATATGGTACTGCCTGGAAGCCGGTGTCCATTTACAGTGGCGGGTTCTACCATATCGTACTGTCTGGAAAAGTTTTTCAAATTGTGTAGTATAAAATTGTCATTGTCATTTTTACAATAAATTTGTGATGTCGGAGTGTATACTAATGAATATCAAATTAAGCATGATTGATAATGTAGAAAGCAATTCCATGGGAAGCGTAAATCTGGAAATTTAGTCGTATAAAATATGATTAGTCTTCTATACAATGAAATGGTTGTAATAACAAGGCCATGCTCCTCTGCAATTCATGCGTACAAATGTATATTTATGATTAGCCTTTGACTCGGATGTTTGAAAAGACTGTAACTTATTGGTTAGATGTATTATTGGTCTGGCTTCAGGTAACTATTTGATATTTTCAATATGAATGGCAGATAATACGACGCATGATACATTTATTGGCCAGGTCAGGGAATCCAAACATAGTCATCCCTGATTTAAACTAGCTGAACAGATAGATGGTCAGCTGCACCAATCACTTACAGGGCTGTTTTTGACAGAACAGTTGGATTGACTTCACAATTATAATTCTGCCACAGCTGAATGTGCAGAATGTTAAGCAATATATTGCGGCTCGAACCCTACACCTTTCGATCCTCAACCTTACATGCTAACTACTAAGTCTTTGCCACTGAGTTTCTCCCTGTCTCTTATACCACAATTTGTAGTTTTTATTTAACATCAAGCTGCTGTTTAAAAAAAATGTAAACGGAAAAATATTTTTTTTTATGTAATTTCCGATTTTGAAAACAGATTAGAGCACCTCATATACACCATATATAATTATAGTATCTTGGCACTTGTGCATACCAGTTTAACGTTGAATATAATTTATGATTTTAACACCATATATATTAGAGTTGAATTAAATATTGTACCGATAGTCATAAGTGTGTGTGTATGTGGTTGACGTCAGATTAAATATTGTACAATTAGTCACGTACGTAAAGAGCTGTATTTATACCGTACTTATTGAACAAATCGATATGTAATATTCTACTGACAATAAATAACCATTGAAGATTTAAAAGATAAATTTCTAAGAGTCAAGTATGTATACTTACAAGTAATTAACAGTGTTCATGTTTAAAGTAGTTTTCAGTTTGTTTATAAAGAGTCTATTTCGAAATATTCACATGATTTACATGCGTGTAAATGACCACTTTATTAAGTTGAACTATAGCTATAATTCCATAAATTTTTGGTTCTATTTTTTTGAATATCCGAAACTGCTTTTACGTGCTGAAAAGGTATTAAAGCGTTAAATAATTAATGATTGTTGTAACGTACTCATTGTAATTAACTGGTTGTGTGTACACTTCAGAGGATGTTTTTTGCTCTTTGTAAATGATTCTGAAACTATGTTTAAAATATTTAAATCAAGACAATATTAATATACCGAAACCAACTTTTTTGTTCAACGCAATAGATAAAAAAAACTTGAGTAACATTTATCTTAAATAACAATTCTTTTGTTACACTTTTGAAGTTTTTACTTAAACAGTTTTCATACAGTAAATAAATATCTACCCATCATGTTATGTAAAATCACTGTTATAATTGGCGAAAATAAACAGCCAAAACTTTTTTCAGTATATTATTATAGCGTGATAAGACTCCCTATTATTCCTATACCTGCTCCTTTCATTCCCCTTGTAGAAACATTGTTTCAAGACAAATTAGAATAACCCCACTAGTCTTCCCGGTATGAACCGATGTTCACGGTATCTTGAACATGAGCAAGGATAACAGCCTCGTTTGTCAGCTGTGCAGAACTATATTTCACCGTTACTAATGGGTTGCAGCTAAGCGACGCAGAAGCGCAATAGAAAATTCTAAGAGATTTACGCTTCATTTGGCGACGTCGGGGTGTTCTAGTTGAGCTTTCCGGTTGCTTTCTCAAGGGCCTACCCTCATCTTACTCTAAGGAGCAACACAAATTAGCCAGCGAACATGGTTAGCAGGCCCGTAGTGAAGTTACATTCGTTGCACAAACAAACAGAAACTCGTCCTTTAAGTTACTTTCCTATTGAAAGATGCGCATCGAACGAAGACTCGGGAAAACTTGCATTGTCCAGAGATGTATCTTGTTTTTCTAGACTTGCACAGAAGCTTAGGCCACTTTAGCGACGAAGGAGCATCATTGAAGGGGAATCCAAAATGAAATGGGGGAGTATGACGGTAAACAACTGATTGCAAAGTACCATGATTACTTTGGGGACTCGGAGCCTTGAGCATATGCAGAGTTTTCCTGTGAACAACGGCGATGTCCTAAGACTCTTAGCAAGCACCTAGTGCTATCTTATTAACAGGCTAGGCATGAGCTGGGCAAGTAATGGCTTGAGGCTTTTAAAACAAATATAATATATAAAAACTATTCATGACAATTGACGGTGATACTAATACTAGCACATTGATTATAGAGTTGTCTGGTTATTGAATGATGTTTTACAAATAATCCATTAATCACCTGTCATACCTTTGTTAGCAGATACCATAGAGTCGGTAGACTATATATGTTCGTATGGCCAAGATACTCAATAGGCATAATACAAATATGCAAACTAAAACATCAACACTGACAGAAAGTTTTAGTTTAAAATATGATTGTCCCTCTCTTGCATTTCTTTCTCTACCAACAAGCTCAAAAACTAGGAAAGATACCATCGCTAAGAAAGTGACCAACCCACCAAATTTATCATCTTTCTTCGTCTCGTTTCAGTCGAGATAATTCTAAAAGTACTTTATTACTAATGTCAGTTTAAACCTAAATCCACTCTGTGTGTTTCTGGGCAGTGTAAGATGGCATCGCTTTGTCGTAATAACTGCTAGTAATTAAAATATAATAATACTTCTTGTGAAATGATGTTATCATTACCCCCTCGAAGTTAGCTTTTTTACAGAAACCTTGGTGTTCCTTTAAAAAGCTTAAATACAGGGTTAAACAAGAATTACCAGCCAATAATAGGTTAACATTAAGCCACTGTAATATGTAGATTACTCAATGCTTTGTACACTTTACAATCGGTGTCTTTAGGGAGCCAACTCCTATATAATGTATGAATTGTAGGAGTAAAAACAAAATCAATACACATAATATTAACTTTTATTACACATTCATAGAATTCACTAACTTTCAGTCAGGAAGTAATAAAAGTAATAAAACATTTTGGAAATGCAAAATGTTGTAGACATGACAGTACCAAAAATAATGCAAACAACAATATAGGGATGATAGGGCTATACATAGATCAACAATATGACTTTCAATATTAAAATTTAATGCTATATTGTAAAATGCGTACTTGATGTTAGAATTAAATACTTTACCGTTACTCACAAGTATACCTACCTACATATATATGCATACATGTGTGTGTGTGTGTGTGTAGTATATATATATATATATATATACAC
>NW_013666639.1:87083-96076 GCF_000517525.1 Limulus polyphemus | reverse complement strand
ACTTTCAATATTAAAATTTAATGCTATATTGTAAAATGCGTACTTGATGTTAGAATTAAATACTTTACCGTTACTCACAAGTATACCTACCTACATATATATGCATACATGTGTGTGTGTGTGTATATATATATATATATACACACATTTGATGGTGTTAGAATCTAATATTGTACCATTACTCGTTGCAGTTGGAAGTTTATAATCCTGACTGTTAGTACGTAGTTTGTTTATCGTAAAATCACGGTCATATCCGGGTAGTCATCAGTGTAGTGAAACTAAGAGTCTAGGATTTACGTACAAGGAAATCCAAGTTGGGTCAAAACATGTCTTGATTGTTACAGATTGTCGCTACGAGATCGGTCGAATTGCCTGATCTCGTAACCATTTTGTACTTGTGCATTTTACAGTTTCACATTATATTTTAATATTGAAAGTAATCTAGGTATGATCTATGTATAACTGTATCATCGCTATGTTCTTGTTTGCATTCTTTTTTGCACTGCCATCTCCACATCACTTTACATTTACAAAATGTTTTTATTACTTGTTACCTAAACAAACATCAAACGTTAGAGGAAGAATATTATTGTTCTTTGTCTTCAAAAATGTAGTGAAAGTTATATTCATAAAATGTAAAAACGTAGCCGGCTTTTATTTATAAAATGTAGATTCAGACAAATAGAAGCAATCTTGTGCATATTTTCATATACATATCATACAGTCGTTTTCAGTACCAATAGTCGTTTCATTTGAGTAAGAATACAAGTTTTACTATTCTAGAGGCTTTGTCAACAAAACACATTACTTTAGCATGATATAGCTGTAGTCGGTTGTGGAAGATTAACATCACAAAGAACTTTTTTTTTATGTAAAGAAGTATGTTTTATTGTGTATATGTGCACCTCCTGCTTATGTTTTTTAAATACAAATACATTTTGTTACATCAATGTTTCGTGCATTAACTCAAAATTATCATTGAAAAGGGTCACAAAACAAAATAATAAGTTTTACGAAAATACCTTAAAGTAATAAATTATAAAATGTGAATACGAGACCACTAGTAACTGATAAGTGCTATATTAGCTTTAATAAGTCAATCTAGGTAATCGATTAGATTGATATAGCTTATAATTACAGTTTTCAGATATTGTCAGTATGAGCTTTGTTATCCAATATGAGCAATTATATCTCATGTACAAGCCATACGTCTTCAAGCTTATCTAACCCCTGGTGCGAAATCCAGCTGCAAAATTAGCCTCAAACACTCATTTGACACGAAAGAATAGACAAGTGTACGAGAAAAATCCACACCAAGAGTAAGAGTAAAAATAAAAATATTCCCTGCTTTTGAGTTACAAGTTATTCCTTGTTCACGTTGTCTACAATCACAACTAAGACATTTTATATTAAAACAATCCACATTCGAAAGAGTACAATAAAGCAAAGCGTAAACGCTTTGAAGAATTGTCAGAAAATAATATCAATTGATTTGATAGAAGAGAATAACATGAATTTGCTTGTTATATTGGTATCACACATTTAGACTGATATTAAACTCTAATTATTGTATTTAAATGATACTTAATAGTTGTTGATAATCTACTCAGTAGCTTCGTGAATAAACTGTGATTTGTTGTTACCTTTCGCTTATGGTTAAAATTATCCTTATCAGTAATAAACCCGATATGAACGTTTTTCTTACATTTTACGTTGTTACAAAGGACTAGAGTTAGAAGAAACGTATATACATGATGGACTACATTTGTAAATTTTACATATTATGATGCAGTAATGCATGGATAAATTTGAAATGAACCGCTATTATGATTTCGGAATGAATCAAGGCTAGAAATGGCAATTATTTATTAAGTTCAAGTAGTTTATAACAGTTAAAACTACCTTCTAGTTACTACGTCCCACTAATATATTACTTTATCATTTTAATATTCTATGTCTTTTAATGTAATAAGAATGTTGAGTTTTTACAGTTTTTATGTAAGAATTCACAAACTGTTATGACTGGTGGTTAGAATGCTCGACTCACAACCGTCGGGTCGCGGGTTCGAATCCACGTCACCCTTTGAGCCGTGGAGGCGTTATAATATTACATTCAATTCCATTATTCGTTTGTAAAAGAATAGGCCAAGAGGTGGTTATTGGTGGTGTTGAGTAGCTACCTTCCCTCTAGATGGACTACATTTGTAAATTTTACATATTATGACGCAGTAATGCATGGATAAATTTGAAATGAACCGCTATTATGATGGACTGATAAGTGCTATATTACCTTTAATAAGTCAGTCTAGGTAATCGAATAGCTTTGTGCAAAATACAAAAGAAACAAACACAGTACGGTTTTAGGCTAGATAATTATTAATCTATTAATATTATATTGGAATATATATATTTTTTATTCCTGTAAACTCCCAGTGGAGCATAGGGCCGCAACAACACCTCGCCAACGGAAGGTGTTGTTGCAGTTACTTGTAGCAGGTTGGTTTTTTTTACGGGGTGGAATTGCTAGCCCCGCGAACAACCCTCCGCCTTTGTCTAGTCCCAAGTCCAGTGGGCCCGAGCCCCGAATATTTTAAAGATCTAGCGACGCATCTGGATATGACCATAACTTCCCTGCCATCATTAAACAATAAAAGCAATCTATATTCAAGTTATTACTTCACGTTTTTCAAAAAATAACAAAACAAAACAAGTACATTTATAAAAACAATGCACGTAAAATATTAAGTGATTTGTCAAAGAATGCAAAACACTTTAAATTTGGAAAGTGTAGACTGTAGAATATAAACGATTACTGGCACAACTTAGATCTTCAATATACAAGCTCGATACTTGATATTTTCGTGTAATTCAACTTATAGTGTGTATTTTTCGATATAGAAGTATTTACTTTAAATTTTGTGACACATTTTGAAGCATATGACGACTATGTGTAAAGTTTTAATAAAGATAAGTTACAGAGTGATCGAGTCATACTTACATATGGCTTAACTTTTTTTTAGCACTTCCTGAAGTTAAACGTATAACAAAATTCATGGATTCTAATACTGATATGGTCAACATTCCTCCGATTACATTGTTTCCAAGCGCAGTTCACCTATGCGTATTAAATAAATTATCATTCAACGCAATCATACGTGAAACGAACAACGGCTATACACTTACTGCTTTTATTAGTAACTGATTAAGTTATATATATATATATAAACCAGTGACTCTATGTGCATCAAGTAGAAATATTCCACTGTAATTGACCCGTGATGACGGCTCCCTTACAAAGCCAGCTGCTCGGTGCTTGAGAGAATTGAGAACGTTCAGTCCACTACTGACAAACTTTCTGTTGCTGTCATGTTGATGATGATATATGGTCTTGTAACAGAGGAAGCAGCTACTAGTATATTCTCCTCCCCTGCCTTGGACTCCTTCAGTTTTCTTGAGAGGTCCAGTACTTTAGTTCTTGGGAACACTTGAGAAAAAAAACCAAGCTGAAGATCCTAGAGGTCATTTGTTACTGGCTACAGTTTAATCTCAATCTTGCTTGTTCACATTGCTTTGTGGACTATTTATAAAGTAGCTTACCACATACAGGAATATGAGTCAATCATGAAAGCAAGCTAATTAATTTACATATTTGGAGACCATGCTAAAACAGTTTATCCACTCTACTCCAGAAGTAAAACACCCGAGAGAGCAGAAATCATTGTAACCACATGTATAGTATTTCTGGTTATTAGAGTGTGTTTTAGCGAATGAAACCACATAGCAAAAGAATTATAAAAGTTTGGAGTTTATTTTTCAATTAACTAGATAGTTGTGACCTGTAAAATTCAAGGACACTAGTATAACATAGATCGAAAAAACTGACAAAAAACCAAAACTTTTAAATAATACTAGATACTGGTATAGCATAGATCGAAAAAATAGACAAAGAAACAAAACTTTTAAATAATACTAGATACTGGTATAGCATAGATCGAAAAAATAGACAAAGAAACAAAACTTTTAAATAAAACTATGAAGACTGCTACCCTTAATAACATTAATACAAAACCCAGCATTCATATTTGAATCATATTTTATAGACTTTAAATAACAACATAATTTTTTTCTATGGACCTGGCTTGGCTCAAAGATTAACGTATACACATTGTGAATCGGTGTATTTATGGTTCATATCGCTCTACCATGAGTTGGCTGTGGGTGGTGATGACTAGCTGCCTTCCCTCTAGTCTTTCACTGCTAAATTAGGGACGGATATCGCAGATAGTTCTCATGAAGATTTGTGCAAAATTCAAAAACGAAGCAAATTGCTTTACCGTAAAAATCGTGCACTGCATTTCATAGCTATATGCTATAAGAGTGACGATGAAATTCCGCTATTCGGTTAGGAAATAGCAAAACTCGGATTGATGTTAGGTTTTATTGACTGACTGCCTTCACTCAAGTCTATCAGTTCAAAGTTAGGGATGACTAGCGCAGATGACCCTCGGTGTAGGTTAGCGAGAAAATTCGAAAAAGAAAAAGTATCTAAATCTTTATTGTATACATTATTTATAAGCAGTTATTTCTCTCTCTCTCTCCCTTTATATACATATAGATTAATTCAATAATTTCACAAATTGTTTTAAATGATATTAGAGAAGACGTAAAGAGCTACAGTAAATGGAACAGAATGTAAGAAAACTTCTAATTCCAGAAATTCGTTTTGAAACATTTGTTCATCTTCTTCATGTGAACCTGAAGAGGACGCACGAGTGTGTCGACACTAGTTTCTCTAATTTCAACCTTTCTGATAGTTTGTTTTATTTACTGTGTTTTTTCCCTAACTGGTAGGCATGATGTTGTGTTTTATTATTGTTATTACAATAAATTACCTTCTTTTATGTAGAAAAAGTTTTCAGTTTTTATGCTGTTTCTTCATCACTAAGCGGTGGCTTTGCTATGATTTCGAATTTCTGAAGAAGAGGTTGGGCATGGAGTTAGTTGGGGTAGAGTAGGTGTATCAAAGGGGGTCAAGTGTTATTAAATATTAAAGAAATAGGCCATTTGTTTTTAAGAAGTGTATTTATTTTTTTTAATTATCAAAAAAGGCGAAATTACAACTTGTTTGATTGGAGATGCTTCTTACGGTTCACGTTACATAGTCCAAAAACAAGCAACACTTCCATGTTAGTGGGTCAAGTTACATAGTCCAAAAACAAGCAGCACTTCCATGTTAGTGGGTCAAGTTACATAGTCCAAAAACAAGCAACACTTCCATGTTAGTGGGTAAAGTTACATAGTCCAAAAACTAGCAACACTTCCATGTTAATGGGTCAAGTTACATAGTCCAAAAACAACCAACACTTCCATGCTAGTGGGTCAAGTTACATAGTCCAAAACAACCAACACTTCCATGTTAGTGGGAGGCAAAATTTAGAAAGGATAAATCCTGATATCTCACACGGGGGCAACTAAGGGTAGAGCTCTCTAATGAATTGGTCTGCTCGCTCCCCACGCCATCTTCATTAAGGCATTTGCGTCTGCATTTATTGTTGAACTATTTTCTTGGCTTATTTCATGATGCTGTTTACGTGTATAAATGCACACCTTGATTTCTCTGTTTTCTCCAAAAACTTGTCTAATATTGCCCGTTTGAATATTCCAGACATTTTGTCACGCATTTCTGCTTTTATATGATTTTGATCGCATGGGAGAAAAAGAGACCAACTACACTTCCAAAACATTCGACATATTTTTTTTTCATCTCTTGAACTTTTATAATTTTTAGCCTGATGCACGGTGCTATGTTTCTTCAAAGTGATAAATTTAGACAAATTCAATCAGTGTAGAATGATTAATCAGAACACAAAATGGCCAACCTGTTAACAAATTTCCATAAATATCAGTAATACATCTTATAATTCCCAGTAAGCATTCAATTATCTAAGTATCGAATATATTTAAAGGTTTAAAATAACTATTGAGTGAAATAGGATATATATTATTAAATGCTTTCTGTGTTAATAAAATCTATGAAGTAAAAGCAAACAGCTCTCCGGTCTATCAATATATTTTTCGTAAGGCAGTACATGAAACACTTGTATCTCTTCCTGATGATACTTTCCTGGTAACTTCTTTTTAAATAGAGAGAGAAGAGATTCCAAAAAATAAATAAATGGTAAGATGTCGATAAATCAGATTTGAAAGTTAAAGTAACTAGTAAATCTTAAAATATTGAAGTTTAGTTTCATAGATAGGGCGATTGAAACAAAAGCCAAGGACATTTTGTTAAAAATTAGTGAAAATATCATTAATATAGAGCAAACAAGTAAAATATTTGATTACTATAAAATATTCGCTCTACTTCCCGTGAAGAAAACGATTTACGATATTAAAATACGGAAATTACTAATCAATCATTAAAAATATAGCACTGAAAAAAATTGATGCAAAATGAATGGATAACGTAGTTGTTCAAAATTTTAAGACTATTTACTTGAATAAGAGAGAACATCCGTTTACAGAAAGTTTAAGTTGTTTTCCTGCGACTGATTTCGAAATATATATAACAGACTGAAAAGAAAATGTTTTGTAATACAACACCGTATTATTACCTCAATCACCAAAAGTGGATGGAGGTTATGTTCTCACCCCTCTGTGTGTGTTTGTCAGAAAGAGTTCTCGGGAGTGGCTGAATAAATTTGGAAGAAACTAGGTATACATTTGTACTATAACCAAACTCAAATGCGATTAGTTTTTAGAGGATCAAGGATAAAGTTAAAGGTCACAGCAAGGTCAAGAAAATCCCAAACAAATTCCTATCTGTTAAAATGGAGGCCGATTTTTGACACTATGTTCAATTTATAACTCAGCCGGAAATGATCAGATTTTGATGAAACTTGGTGAACATATGTAGAATGTTTACCCTCAATGTCTTACCAAACATTGTCTGTGTACGTTGATAACGATGGACAAATGGACACATTTCGTATTTTTTGAGATCCGAATATGAGACGCGAAGGTATGCACACCACTGGATATCCTATAGTTTTCTAATGTTTCTTCAAAGCCTGTTTACCTTCCTCTAGACCATCGAATTAAACCTGTTTGTCTATGTTGCCTTTGGAAGAAATATTAGTCTATAATTGAACTTAAAATTTCAAGTTTTGTTACATAAACTGAACTTAACGTGGCACTCAGTGGAACGCATATCTCTGCTACGCAGTGTCAAGCCGTTTTCGACAAACACACAAACAAACGATTTGGCATGGTCAGGTGGTTAGGGCGCTCTACTCGCAATCTGAGGGTCGCGGGTTCGAATCCACGTCCAACCAAACATACTCGTCCTTTCAGCCGTGGGGACGTTATAATGTGTAAGGTCGATCTCACTATTCGTTGATAAAAGAATTGGTGATGGGTGGTGATGACTAGCTGCCTTCCCTCTTATATTTTACTGCTAAATTAGGGACGGCTGGCGCAGATAGCCCTCGTGTAGCTTTGCGCGAAATTCAAAAACAAACCAAAAACACACACAGGTAATAATTTAGCTGCAATTACAAAATCATTATTTTATAAACATTGAACTTAAATTGTCATTGTTCAATCATTACATTTTAAATATTGTAATTACGTTTTAACTATTGATTCATTAAATTATAAACATTTTAACTGAGTTATTATTATTCAAATATTACCTCATAACTTATTTACTTACAGTGCCTTGCTAAAGTCTTCACTCCCCTTTGCTGGTAATCAAGTTTAGTTATTTTCTTGTAGAAGACATAACTCAAATGGCCAAAAATATTTGTTATATTAATATCAGACCAGTATCTAAAAGATTACAAAGAACAAAAGGTGCATTGTTACTATCTTTAGTGATATAACACAAAAAAATGTTGAAAATACATGTTGCAAAAGTCTTCATCCCCTAACGTGATTATGCAGTTAATATTTGGTTGCAGATCCTTTGGCAGCAATGACAGCTGAAAGTCGTTTTGGATAACTCTCCATAAACTTTGCACAGTATGCTGGAGATATTTTTGTCCACTCCTGCTTTCAGATATCCTCCAGTTCTTGTAAGTTGGAAGGATGTTTTCGATGCACAGGAATTTTCAAGTTTCTCCACAGATTTTCGAGTGGATTTAGGCCTGGGCTTTGGCTTGGCCAGTCAAGGACTTTAATTTTGTTTCACCGAAACCATTCCTGGGTTATCTTTGATCTGTGTTTGGGATCAATGTCCTGTTGAAATGTAAACCTTCGACCGAGTTTTAGTATTCAGCTGACTTCTTCAGGTTTACCTCCAACATATGTGTATGTTTTGCACTGTTCATGATTTATTGAATGCGTTCAAGTTATTCAGTCCCAGCTACAGAAAACATCTACACAGCATTATGGACCCACCACCATGCTTGACAGTAGAGATTGTATTTGCCGGGTCATGAGCAATGTTGGGTATCCACCATACATAACGTTTGTTATTTAGCCCGACAAAAGTTCTATTTTGATCTCATTTGACCATAGAACTTTCTGCCACATTGTTCTAGGGTTATTGAAATGTTTACGGGTTTAGTCCATTCGTGATCTAAGATGCATCTTCGTCAGTAGTGGTTTCTTTCTTGCCTCCGTACCATACCAGTCTTTTTGTGTGTGTAAGGTACGTGATATTGTCGAGGTGTGTACGGTAACTTCAGTTGTTGCTATTGAAGTCTGACGATTTTTCTGCTTCTTCAAGCGCAGACTTTCTTAGGGCGACTTGATCTGGACAAGGTTGAGGTAGTGTGACACACTTTATATTTCTTCACAACTGATTTTACAGTACTTAATGGTAAATTGAGAATATTTGAAATTGATTTACAGCCTTCTCCGGAATTGTGCTTCTGAACAATCTTCTTTCTAAGGTCTACAGAGAGTTTTTTTCTCACAATTATCAATATGTAACAGTAAACCAAATCTTAACTTTCAAAATACTCTGCTTCATTCAATACTTATGATTC
>NW_013666639.1:82575-86181 GCF_000517525.1 Limulus polyphemus | reverse complement strand
ATAGAGTTGAACAGAACCACTTGTATTTACTTTAGAATGGTAGTGACGTAAAGTTAAATCAACGATGGTAAAAGCTGACGGGTTAAGACTTGCTTTTTGTGTTTTCAAGATTTTTTGTATGCTATATATCACTAAATTGGGTAACAATGCACCTGTTGTTCTTCGTAATCTTTGGAAACTGGTCTGAGATTAATATAATAAATAATTTTTGGCCATTTGAGTTATGTCTTTCACCAGAAAAAACCCCAAATTTATTATCCGCACAAGGGGGTGAAGACTTTTGCAAGGCACTGAAGTTATCATTATTTAAATGTTACTTTCTAGCTTATTGCCCCCCCCCCTTCCAGTGGCACAGCGGTATGTCTGCGGACTTACAACTATAGAATGCGGGTTTCGATACCCGTGGCGTGCAGAGCACAGATAGCCCATTGTGTAGATTTGTGCTTAATTACAAATAAACAAACAATCTAGCTTATTAATTTTGATCATTATTTAATTATTGCATTATTAACCTGTTATCTTAGCTATTGTTGTTTATTTATTACCCTATTAATCTAATAACTGAGCTCTAATTATTCAAACATTAATTCATGATCTTAAAAATTCAGTAGGTCCTCGAGCTACTACTTGTCGATCTACTTTTTTTTAATGTTATAATTTATGAGAAGGAAACTAAATCTTGGAGATATTACTATAGGATATTACTTTTACTTAAAGACTTATTTTATTTTGTTAATTACTGTTACTAAAAGTTCTGAGATGATCATAGTGTCACTTTTCATTCTAGAAATGTTTCACACAAATTGTTTTTGCGTTAATAGAGAGAAAGCACGTAACTGAACTTGGAAATTTTATATTTATATTACATAGAATACCAGCACCGCTTGCGTAAGCTTGTTTTAAAAACACTTAAACCGATACCAGTGAAAACATTGTAGACTGCTTTGTTACGTGAGATGTATTATAGCATAAACTTTGAATCTCCCCCTGTAAAAATTTCGCAATGTGAGAAAAAACGTACATTTCATCTTTACTTATAGAATTGCCATTTTGTCTATGTGTACCGATGTTTCCACATGGCAGTCGCGGCAGCTAATGTGATTACTTCAAAAGAAAATAAAAATGGCTTACTTACGATTTTTATGATCCTAGTCTGACATTATAGGGAACGATGTCCACACCCACTTTGAGATTGCACTGTGTCAAAAACCACCAAGTGTTGTAATATTATCCCGCCCATTCCTACCTAATTTCCTTACTTTTTGGTACTTCCATTCCTACTTCCGAATTGTTTAATTAAAAATTGTTCACACTTGTTTCATAGCTTTTTTAGTACTTAGTCTCGAGAGTGACTGGGCTCTGGTGCTATTCTTTTCACAGCTTTTCTTAGAGCTATCTTTTGACAGCTTTTGCTGATATCTTTGCTATGGTTTTTCTTCTATTTTTACTTTGGGTGGATCACTGGCTAAAGCTTGTTTCACATTTCCAGCATTACTATTTCTAACCTTATCTTTATTGTTGTAGTAATGCTTTCTTCATATTTTACAAATCGCACTGTTTCAAGTATAACCTTACATGTTATTAGGTCACACTTAAGTGCGAAAACAATGCAAAGACAAATTATACAACTTATCGTTCTTGTTTTTCAGTCCAGTGTGCTCGAGCAAAGCCGTGTCAGTGGTAGCGTTTGTCGTCACATAGGAGACTCGCGTCTTAGGCATCGACTGCTATGATGGAATTGTTTTGTCCAACATAGAACCTTTAGTCGGATGTATAGAACTGAAAACTTCACTTTCAAAGGTTAGATCATAGCTAGAACCTACATCTAAATCTATGAAAAACGGTTCGTGTCCGTTGATACTGCCGGGAATGCGGACACATTTTCGAATTTCTTGAGAGCCGATTATGATCAACGCTGTATGACCAAGGTATGTGCTTCTCTAGTTACTATGCAGTTGGTCTGTTTACTACTAAATAGTGGGTGTAAAATGTTTATGAAGTTTTTTTTTATATGCTTTTTGTAGTGTGTTTGAGATTTTAATTTGTATTGCACATATTGTACATCTGGCCCATTCCTACTATATGTACTACTGTACTTATGATAGATAAACACAGTATGAAAATACTCCTTAAAGTAAAATACTTTTATACATGAAATACTATATCAATAATATATTAATATTTCTATTGCTGGAGGTATGTTTATGAATAGACCTCAATTAGTATAAATGTTCACAGAGAGAGTGACGAACTACTATATTTTGGTAAACTAGAAAACACTGAAATGGTGGCTATATACTAACGAAAATTAACGGTCTATTAGAGAAAATATCCTCTGAAGCTGCTTGTTACTGAAGATAGAAGTGACATAATTTATTTTAATTTTAAGCTCTGTTAATAAGTGTCTTATTCCAATTACTCACATATAGCAGCAGAAGATTCGGAAGTTTAGCAGAAAAGACCACCAGGGCAGATCCGATGCCAGTTGGGGTGGAATGGATGAGGTGGGCCAGATAGAATATGTTTTTAGAAAGATATTATGTCTGAGATTTTGTAACTTTAGCTCATTGTATCTAGCACACACATTTTGGCTGTAATAGCACATTGATAGGTGTGTCACGAATTATGGAAGATATATTGTTGAAGTGAAAGACTTCCAAATGGGTGAGTCAGAAATTATATCAGTGTCTAAGAAGGTGAAAAATCACCTAAGAAGAGTTAAACCTATATCGTGTGTTTTAATAATGTGTAATATATGTGTGTTAAATATATTATATGCGTAACTCGTGTTGATATGATTTATTTAATTGAATGGAATATATGTCCTTCAACAAAGGAACTTCAACTAGAGAAATCTATTCATTACACAGAACACTTACATTTGGAACAGAAATAATACGTTGTTTCATCTTCTGACATGTGATTTCCACGTGGGAGTTATTTTAATAGATAAGAGGTTTAGTATTCTCTGATTCACGTTCAAGCATCATTATACAGTATTCAGAACAGACTGCGTGAAATTTTGAAGACTTCATAAATAATTAAAACTTTTCCATCAATGGCATCACAGATTATATTGAACTATAAACATTATTTAGCTATAAAGCAATCCAACTCACTGTCGTGAAGTATTACTACTGTTTGTTTTCTGTGTTAGAAGAAATAGGATAGATAATCACATTATCTATATGATATCTGGGCGAGGGGGGGGGGGAGTATGTTACACATACAACAGTGGTATCAATGTTGGATAGTGTATTGTACTTAATTATTTTGTATTTATTTAGTGCAGTGATATGGGAGATGGGCAGATTATAATATATATATACTTATCGTGATGGCATCGAGGTTGTGTATCTTAATCACACATACTTATTGCAATATTATCAGAGTTGAGTAGATTAGTGGTATTAGAGATAAGTGAATTATATTCACGTAATTGTTAAGCCTAGTTAGGGATTACTTTTTGAAAAAAAGGTATCAAAACAGGTGTTTAATATTAACAATGTGGACATTTTTCATAACTTTTGATTGCCTTTAGAACAGCTTCCAATCCTTTAATAAAACGCTTTGGTAAGAAACTCTGATTATCATAAAGATTGTTTG
>NW_013666639.1:80421-82157 GCF_000517525.1 Limulus polyphemus | reverse complement strand
ATTTAGCAGTGTAAGACTAGAGGGAGGCTGCTTGTCATCACCACCCACCGCCAACTCTTGGGCTACACTTTTATCAACGAATAGTGGGATTGACCGTCACATTATAACGCCCCCACGGCTGAAAGGGTGAGCATGTTTGGTGTGACGGGGATTCGAACCCGCGCCCCACAGATTGCGAGTCAAGCGCCGTAACCACCTGGCCATGCCGGGCCGTCATAAAGATATTTCAAACATATGTATCCAACTAATGTGAAATCTAAACAAAGCGAAAAATTGGAGGATAAAGGTTTCTCAGACAATGTTTTTACGAAGAACATAAAAATTTTGTACGGCAGCTGTTTGGAAAATATCTTTAATCATATATCATGAATCAATTACGATAAGTTTGAAAAGTATATATACAAAATCAAACAACTAAATGAATTTGTAAACAGTAAACGTTAAACTAAACCATGCTAACTTGTCTTTAAACTTTAGTTGCTTCAATGTAACTTCTAAGCATATTTATAGATATTCATACTACTCTTTGCTAAGGATTAAACTTTCAGACGAAATTAACATCAGCACTAATTGAATTAAATATCTTTCTGGGACAGACATCGACCTTCAGTTATTTTTTTGCCTACAAGCACGCAATGTATGGCCCCACAGTGGCACAGCGGTATGTCTGCGGACTTACAACGCTAGAAACCCGTGGTGGGCAGAGCACAGATAGCCCATTGTGTAGCTTTGTGCATAACTTCAAACAAACAAACAAATGCAATGTATGTATTTTCGACCTTCGTACGCGAGTGTAAGGTATAGATCTAAACCGAAAACACCTTGGCTGTAAAAGAAAAAAAAAGCGCGGCCGAGAAAAAGGTTATTTGTTTTACAAACAGCGACAAAATAGTTTATATCAGAATGTAATCAAGGCAATCAATATTATTGGGTACATAATTTAGAATTGGCTGCTACTTTTTTTATAGCTGGTTTAAAATTATTTTCTCAGTACTAACACACACATAATCATACGAAAAAGTGGTCAAATGACAAGTAACTCATACTTGTGCTGTCATTAATAAAATTAACAAACATTATAACAAAATAATTGTAATCAATTATAGAATTTACATTTTTAGCAAGTAGTTTTAAACTATGTATCCATTAATATTGATTGCCTTGGCCGCATTCTGATATCAATTCTATATTTTTATAGCCAAGCTGTTTTTGTTTAAAAATCATGTTTTTTTGTGAAAAACTACAATTTATCTCGTACTGTACATCAAATGGAATTCACCATTAACCGTCTATATAGACATTTCTTAAATAATGACAGCAAACGGGCATACAATAACTTTCAATCCTATGGTATTTGATAACAAACAAAATGACACACTGCACTATAGTGCAACCCAAGAAACAATGCAAACAATTTGAAGCAAACAATCAATATGAAAGGAAATCGATTTTTTTCCTCCAGTAAAATAGTTGATCATACATCCACTAAAGTAGTGCAAAAACTAGGACCAGCAGGATAAAGAAGACCACTCATAGTACACTAAACTTTCATACTCTGGTAACTACATCAAAGTGATGTTACGTATTACGATTTCGAATGGTCTGAAACCGAGCTAATTGATAATTTAAATTCAATAGTTAAATAAATACCGATATGTATCCAATTTATGATATTTGCCAACAAGATAGATGCACGCAGTTTCCTTTATTTTTTATACAAATATGTTTTAATATAC
>NW_013666639.1:60483-79517 GCF_000517525.1 Limulus polyphemus | reverse complement strand
TATCTTAATTTTTCCGATTAATAAGCGTTATAACGATCATAGTTATAGCTTACGAAGTTTATAGCATACCAATTACAGCAACCCAATAACAGATTTTTTTTTTGGCGCGTTGTGTTGGTTATATGTATAGGTGTGTGGACAGTTTCTCGAAAGTTCAGCTTACGTAACAGTACTGACGATAACACTAGAGTTTATGTACACACATATATTGTTGATTCTTAAACTCGAGAATCTTCTACGACTTTAGAGAATAGGCGGGAGTTTCGCAATACATGTCTACCAGTATAAGTTATGTAGATTTCTAAATATAAATTTAATTTAAACAAACATCGATATTAAAATAAATGTATAATAATAAATCCGTCACAGTAGACACCTATGTAATATATGTACATTTACTTGCAATCTAACTTTTTTGGTATAGTCCAGTCAATTCTATGAGGGAAACAACAATCCAATATTCTCCACGATTTTAAATATACATTACTATATTATGAATATGAGCTAAAACAGACATCTCAAAATCAGTGGCCCATGTCCCATCAACAGCCATCTGACTCTGCACAAGATATTACTCTGTTGTAGCCAAGGTTGTATCGATTTAAGTAGCATTGATGACAATCATCCCAATGCCACTTACTAATTCAGCTTTGTTTGTTTGTTTGTAATCAAGCACAAAGCTACTTAATGGAATATCTGTGCTTTGCCCACCACGGGTATTGAAACAGGGTTTCTAGCGTTGTAAGTCCGCAGACATACCGCTGTGCCACTGGGGGGCATTAATTCAGGTATCCTTAGCATGTGAGCTACTATTGTACTTCTAATTTCAAAATGCTGCTCTTCAAAATCAGCTAGTATATAAGACATAGCTCGAAAAAAGGAAATTTACGGTACCTTTAATGTGCTTTAAATACAGAGCATGTGGTAGAGTTAGAATGACGTCTGATCCACCTGATATGCGGTGAAATGGACGCACAAGCCTCAGGCTTAGTAAATTACAAGATTGTCCCTGCCATTCCTCATCAACAGGACCAACACGTGTAATCAGGCCATTTAGTTAATGGCACAATCGGCATATGAACAGCAGTTATTTCACAGCCAAACAACCAGTAAAAACTGTAAAAGTAAAGTTGTTATAAAATGTAAAAATAAATTGAGTTAAAACTAAACAACGTCCAAAATTGAGATAAAAGATTTAAATAGAATTAAAAAGGTCTAAAACCCTCAGAAAGCTGAAAAGACGGTCAAGTTGGACAGTGTCACCATCGCCAATGACACTGTAGAAAGTATGTGTCGAATATGGTGCGACAGTAAAATGTGGGCTATTGTGACTTGAGTATCAAAAAAGCTACACATTGATAAGTCAGTACCAGAAAAAAGAAAAAGATGAGTTAAAAAACTGTGACCATTGCATAGCCTAGCCAGGACAACTTCCTCCTTCCAACAGAAGGTTTGATCTGGAGAAACTTGTTATGACATTGCTCACCCACAAGTCGATTGCCAACTGGATCGAAGCTTTATCTTGAATACAGGACCGTAGTCCATATAGGGGACACGCACGGCCATGATGGCACAAGAGCAGACGGACTTAGCTGCAGTGTCAGTGAGCCTGTTCCCATGAATACCGACCAGAAAAACTAGATGGAAACAAAATATAGAGAAAAATGGGCCAGTCATTGTTGAATATCGACGAAAACAGGGTGAGAACTAACGTTAAGCGATTCCAGGGCCAGCAGAGAGCTAAGAGAGTCTGTGCAAATAATGCAATCGCTGTACTGCATAGCTTCTACATGATTCAGGGCAAGAGAAATGGCATACAACTCGGCAGTGAACACAGTAACTGTAGAGAGAATCCTGTGAACAACCACTGAGCCACAAAAACTATAGCAGAGCCCACAGAGTCATCTGATTTCGAACCATCTATTATAAACGGGAATAGAAAAATAGTTCCTCAGATGACTCAGGGAAAGTTCACATTCGGGGATGGTAATAAGCCATGGTGGAATGGGATGACCCCTGGGACCTAATATAGCCATTTGTGCTTGGATATGAAGGCCAAAGGTTGGAATTGCAGACTGTTTGTTCTGAAATAGCATAGCCCACTGAGGAAGAAAGACACAATCCCAGGTAGGATGCTGTAGTAAGGATCGAAGCTTCGTAGCCTACTGTAGAGAAAGTTGCAAATGGCGGAAGTGAAGAGGATGTTTGTGGGACTCAGTGTACAAACTCTGGATTGGTAAAGTGCAGAAAACCCCTGTTCAGAGCCAGAGCCCCAGATGGTGAATGGGGTCCAACATCTTCAAGGCTGAGGTCCTGGCAGAACCATAGACCACGGACCCAAAGTCCAATTTGGATCGAATAAAGGCACAATAGATCTTGAGCATAGAACATTTACCTGCTCCCATGGAGGTGGAAGAGAAGATATGGAAGATGTTCAGTGCCCTTGTAGCTGCCTTATGTGAGAAATGAAAGTAAGCTTACAATCAAAGATAAGCCCAAGAACTTTGTTTCATGAACCATTGGAAAAACAAAATCACCAAGACGGAGTTAGGTGTAGACCCCGTTGTGGCAAAAATGCATGCAAACCGTTTTGGAAAAAGAAAAGGTAAAACTGTTTGTTGTGGTCCACTTCAACAAGTGATTAATGGCAGGCTGAAGCTGCCACTCAATAACCTTATTTTTGACGATCTACATGAGATGTGGAAGTCGTCGACATAGAGTTTGTTAGCAACAGTAGGAAGAAGTTGTGTAGTGAGAGCATTGATCTTGATACTGACAAATGTGACACTCAGGACAGTGTCGAACCCACTCAGTCTCAGAATCGCCTGTCGAATAAAATGTTCTAAATAAAATTGGGTAGATGGCCGTACAACCCATACAAGTGTAGGTCTGGCAAAATGCCTTACCTACACGTAGTGTCTTAAGCCTTTTCAAGATTGAAGAAAACAGAAACAAGATGTTCCCTCTAGAAAAAGGCTTCCCTGATCGAGGTTTCAAGTCGAATCAGGTGGTCCAGGGTGTCGACAGAACCCACACTGGGTGGACAAGAGGAGGTTGTTTGATTCGAGGAACCAAACAAGATTAACTTTGACCATCCTCTCTAAGACCTTACATAGACAGCTAGTCAAAGCAATTGGATGATAATTAGAAGGAGTCTTGGGCTTGTTCCCAGGCCTAGAGAAAGGGAGGATAAACGTTCTTCTGCCAGATCCATTTAAAAACAACCAGAAGAAGAGCAACAGAGGCAGGAGAGAGATGGCATAGCATCTCATGTTGAACATCACCAGGTCCAATCAATGTATTGCCAGCCTGATGAAGAGCAAGCTTCAATTCTACCAGTGTAAAGGGGCGATTATAATTGTAGAGACATCAGCTTAAAAGGAAAGAGGTGATTGCCTCTGTCCGAGATTTGATGGCCAAGAAGACGGGTGAAGAAACAAAAGTGCTAGATGTACGAGAAAAACGCTCGCCGAGAGTATCGGTGATGCTCTGTACATCGGCGACTTCCTGGCTATTGGAGAGCAAGATGGAAAGGTGATGGGAAGCATACCTCCCATTGATATTTCGAATCTTCTCCCATATGACTTTGGAACTGGTGATAGAAGAGATGCTAGTTGTTAACTTAATCCAAGATTCCTTTTGGCTTTGATGTTTGACCTGCTGAGCATGGACATGGGCCTGCTGGAAAGGGTGAGGTACCTGCAAAAACTATCCCAGGCCCATTTCTGAGTCTTCTGTGCCTGCTGTCAGGCTGGAGACCACCATGGACGAGGATACTATGGGAAACATGTCGAGGTTTTGGGAATAGAATGAACAGCTGCATGAATGATGCAATCAGTTACTGCCTCCGTGCTGTCATTAAAATATGGGAGACTAACGACAGCAGGATTGAATTCTGAGAGAGAGAGAGAGAAGAAAGAGAGCCAGTCAACCTGGTCCAACTTCCATCGTGGCACTCGGGTCAGACGGCATTGACCATAATCAATCTCCCTCAAAACAACAGGAAAATTATCAATGACCTCCAAGAAAAGCGAGAGAAAAGTGAAGGGGAACAGAAAAGTATATAAATCAATAGAAGTAAAAGACTGACTAGGTGCATGAAAATAGCTAAAGGAACCAGTATTAAAGAGAGAAAGGTTGTGATCCGAGAGCATATGCTCTACAAAACGACCCGACTCATCAATATCAGCACCACCCCTGAGGGGATTGTGTCCATTAAAGTCTCCTAGTATTACAAAGAGAGACGTGAACTGTTCTATGAGAGAATTAAGGTCTGATTGATCATAAGTCTTTCCAGAAGACAGGTAGGGAGAACAAACAGTGATGGTACGAGCCAAGGAGACATGGATGACTATTAAGAATGCCCAATACTGGTACTCATTTGACCATAGCCCAACAGGACCAGCCGATTGACCCTGGGGTGGCCACCCGTGTACAGGAATTCAACGCCAAAGTGGTATGTTGCAATGCCCCTGACACCACTCAACCACCAAGATCATCTCCTTCCCTTTCACAGGTCGCCATGCACAGCAAACACGTGGGTGGATGTTCAGATCCCAGAAGAGGTAAACTGAAAACACAGAAACTTCCCTGAAAGGTCCCCGTACCACGTACAGGAATCCACCTCGAGGGGCAAGGTTTTTGTAGTAACATAATGCTTTATCAAAGAAGACAGGCTAGTATAACAGTGCACAAGTGTTTGAAGAAAATGTACAGGATGTTGTTGACATTGTGCATCAAATGGATCACCAATCTCATTACAAATGCTAGTGCAGTCTAATGCTGTGTCATCATCAGATTCATATTTCTTGGTCAACTGTATAATATATTCATTTCAAGATTATATTCATCTTTTTCCTGGTAAAAAGAAACAAACAAATTTTCCTACAACTGGAAGTTTATACATCTTTTCTATTTCTTTCCAAAGTATTTTTACAGTATTTAACAAGCTAGGTAGATAAGGAATTGCACAATAAACCAAATTATTTGAATGTTTTTTTCCGGCTACCTATCGTGGTCTGGTATGGCCTGGTGGTTAGGACGCTCGACTCTCAATTTGAGGGTCGCCGGTTCGAGTCCCCATCCCAACAAACATGCTCGCCCTTTCAGCCGTGGGGTCGTTATAATGTAACGGCCAATTCCACTATTCGTTGGTTAAAGAGTAGCCCAAGAGTTCACTGCTAAATTAGGGACGGCTAGCGCAGATAGCCCTCGTGTAGCTTTGCGCGAAATTCAAAACAAACAAACACACTGTCAACCTATCAGTTCTTAAGTATTTTCTAACCACACTAACAGGATAACCATTTCTCTTCACCAGTAAATTTTCCAGATAACTTACTTCCTTATCCAGCTCTTCTTTTCAATTGCAATAGCCAATAACGTTTTTATAGTCCCAAATTTGTGATTAGCTGACGACCAGTTAAAGTACAAATCAGAATGAGCACCTTCGTTTTAAAAGCATTATTAACCCTACTAACCATGATATTGAGAAATGATAACTCATTCTCATTCTCATGGGTAAATTTGATATTAGGGTGTAGTGAATTTAAAAATATCAAAAACTGTTCAACCATTTGTTCAGATACAAAGCTAGCAAGTGCATCGTCAACATATCTGACAAAAAACAAACAAACACATATTCCAAGATTAACCGTACTTTTCACTTTATAATCCAGCATGTTTACAAAAATATTAGCTAGAACAGGTGCTAATGGACTGCCCATACTTATTCTGGTCATAAAATTCCTCATTAAATTGAAATACAGTTTGTGTTGTTGTAAAAATTAACATTCATTTCAAAACTTCTGAAGAAAGTTGTGTTCTTGAATTTTCATCTTGTATAAAACAAGAAAGAGCACAATCAATAGATTCGTTTATTGGTACTTGGGTAAATAATGAAACAACATCAAAACTAATTAAAAACTACAAGGATTGAATTTACCTGATAACTTGATAAAATGTTCTGTATTTTTATAACACCCACTCCCTGTAATGCATATGGTCTAAATATCCAGACTAAAAATTTGCCTAGGTTATAGTTAAACGCTCCTCTAGTGGATACAATAGGCCTGAGAGGTATATCTTGTTTATGTATCTCAGGCAACCCACGAATGTAAGGTGTTTTTTTGCATAACTAGATCTCAAAGAGTTATAAAGTGAATCATTTAATAAGTTTCTTTTTTTAAATCTAATACAAATTGGTTGTTTTTTCTATTTTTAGTCGAGTTGTTAGTTAAAAGTTGATAATGTTCTTGATTACTTAATAATTCACTCATTTCACTTAAATAATCACAATAATTCATTACTAAGACAGCATTAACTTTGTCAATTTTCGTAATAACCAAATTATTAGTTACTCGTAATTGTTTAAGAGTTTTCAATTCAACTTCTTTTATGTTAGACTTAATACATTTAAATCAAGTCACCAATCTTTTTATTTTCTCAGAAAAATCACCGAGAACGTTAGATAAATACACGTTTTTTTGGTACCTGTGGAAAATAAGCATAATTGTTCCTATAATAAAAATGATTCCGTACGTTAAGTTCTTGAACCATTTGTTCTCTTTTCTCATCTTTTCGTGTTAACTGGATAACTATTTTTCTAGTAAAGTCTTCCAATCCTGTTTTTATACCCAACGAAGGTGTTCTTTTTGTGAAAATGGAAAAATCGAGTCATTTTTTTTAACACCTGGTTTCGAACATCCGTTAACTTGGTTGACGATAAGTTGTGAACAACTGGATTTTTATTCGCCCCATCATGCACATTATTAGAATTGGACTTGTTTCTTTTGTACCTGGCTTGTCAAATACGATAAACACACTATGGAAAGAAATAGAAAGGATGTATAAACTTCCAGTTGTAGGAAAATTTGTTTTTTTACCAGGAAAAAAATATCTTTAAAAAATAGAATTAAATCAAATACTGTTGAGCAAGAAGTATTTTACAGCATAGAATGTACGGACTGTAATAATCTCTATATAGGGGAAACTGGTAGAAAGTTAAGTACTAGAATACAAAACATTGACATGCTTCCTCACATGTCTACCAACATTTTAAAGACACAGAACATTGTAATGGAAATATAACTGTTAAAAGTATTTGTTGAGAACCTAATATTAATAAACGTAAAATAAAATAAGTCATTTTAATAAAAGAATACAAACCTTTAATAAATAAAACGCAATAAGTAGGTTTATTTTTATGCTAGCTCAAGGTTATGTGGTTGAAGTCGCCAATTGGGTGTATTTAAGTGTCGTGTACAATTGTGCTGTGTACTTGATGATGCCACGTTAACAGTGGCGAAACGTTTTTTCTTAAATGATGCATTTTTTTCTATTTTTGAATTTTAAATTTTGTAGAGTGTGGGATACCTCCAACATTTATATTTATTGTAAAGAACATTTTCCATCCCTGTCAAAAGCAGCACTAAGATAAGAAGTTTCTAGAAAAAAACTCGGTATTAGAAGTATGTAAGTTTTTTCCACATAGAAGTTTATTTATCTTACTGTTAGAAGTTGCTTCAGAGGCCTTGCAGAATGACGCCAACACCATACTATTTAAATGTTGACATTTGTAAAGGAATTATCACTGGTAAGTCTCTCGATATTGCAATGAAAATTTGACCAAAAGCTTCCAATAACAAACCGTCATTGCCCTATAGAAATCATCATGTGACAGCTGCAAATACATGTTTTTAAAATACCTATATAGCTAACTATACACATGAATCAATAAACAGGGATGCTTACAAGTGGGACAATTAAATGACATGTCTCTCAATTATTAATTGTGACCTAAACTCTGGTTTCCTGTATATCGAGTCAATACCAAACCAGGGTCAAAGTCAAGAAATCACGTGTGTACGTGTGTTTTTATTGAAGAACAGTCACAACTCCTAGGAAAGTTCGCCGTATTCAAACTGAATACTATTAATGACCTATTACAAACGCTACCCAATTGAGAAATGACCTATAAAATGACTCCTTCGTGAGGCTGATACAAGAATAAAAGAGTTTTAATCTACATTCCTCCTACATTTCGACACATGCAGTGACATTCGCTTCATTGATAAACTCAGATTCTCTTTTCAATATGCCAACAGTCGTACCATGGTGAGGAGACAATGTGGTGAATGTTTCTTGTCGCAGGATGTTTCAGAACGCAATAGATAAAGAGGACAATTTAACGTGGTGTAAGTCGTAATATTTGCATATAGGGGAGAATGGACTCTCAGGTCACCCAGAAAGGTACTTCTCACTGCGGTTAGTTACAGATATGAGATTCCCGATCCAACAGAGATACCTTAAGCTGGTGTAGTGGGGACAAACTTCTGTTTGCTTGATGGACATTTCTGCTCACATCATTCAAGGACCATTACTACTTATCATGAACAGGAAACAAACAAGAGGATGACGGTACAGCTGGATTTCCTGACTGAACCTTATTGAGCATTCTTGAAACATGCTACAGAGGGTGATAGCATCTCATCCAGTGCAACCTAAGTCTATGCAAAGGCTAATGAACGTCCTTATTCAAGAATGGTTCCGGCTTACACAATAACGTGTCCGACGTATGAACAGTTCAGGCGTTGTCCAAGTGTCACTGTGTCTTGTTGCAGACAACAACATGTACGACGTCTGATTAGTGTGATGTCCAGGCATTATCAAAGTATCATTGTGTCTTTTTGCAAACAATGACTTGTATGGCGTCTGATTAATGGGACGTTCAGGCGTTATCAAAGTATCATTGTGTCTTTTTGCAAACAATGACTTGTATGGCGTCTGATTAATGGGACGTTCAGGCGTTATCAAAGTATCATTGTGTCTTTTTGCAAACAATGACTTGTACGGCGTCTGATTAATGGGACGTTCAGGCGTTGTCAAAATGTCATTGTTTCTTTTTTGCAGACCATAACTTCTACGACATCTTATTAATCGGATGTCTAGGCATTGTCAAAGACAATAATGCGCATTTTTCAGAATCAACTAGTTTCGGTATAATTTTATGAATTATTCGCCAGGTTCTTGAGACTGGGAATAGACTATTTCTATTTCAAGCCTATTTTGCATTTTCTACAGATATTTATGATGAAGAGAATATTATTGAAATTAAGATTAAACTTTCGAAATTCACATTTCTAATAGTATAATTCAAAGTCGATTTCAATACTTTAAAAAAAAACAACTATCTTTTATCTAAGACAGATTCGACATTTGGATTCACTGTCAAATATTATAGAATACAAACTATTAGCGATTTTTTATTGTAAGTATAGCCATTACGAATGAATAATCAACGTTGTAAAACTACTACAATAACAAAATACCCAATGTTATGTTTACCAACTTGGCGATCGAGAGGAATAACGTTGTTTGGTAGAGAACTTTATATTATACAGCAAAGATATGTAAGTGTATTCTGGAATTACTGAATCTATTATGAAAACTTATTATAAATTAAACATCAATTAAAAACGCATAATGAACTTTTAAATGAAGGCATAATATTCAAATCTAATTTTCAAGTATATAAAATATAATTACAGCCTGATATCTGTGTTTAGTCAAAAACACTTTAGTTAGATGCAGACTGTTCGTAGTTCTTCACTAATAGGCGAACATATGTTCTAATTAAGACCATGCTTGTAATAAGACATAATTATCTTCTTAATGAAGGGTAGATAACTAGAGTGTGTGGGTTTTCTTTTCTGGGTTACTTATTATAAAGGGATGAAGGATAACCTTGCATGTTTCTGATTTTTTTATTAATGACTATGTTATTTTCATGACATTTTTCACTATGCTATAATTTGGCAAAGTATAAAATATAATGTAACGGGGAATCACTCATCCCATTGGATTTCTCTCTCCATGCAGGAAAGCTTTAATGACTCTAACATAAGACGCTGACAGTGAAAGTGATTTGTTGAAGAAACTAATGGACGTATTATCCTTTATAACTGGATATAAATAGAAAGAAAATGTATAAAAATTTGTAATTTTAAGCAGAATAATAATATCTAGAGCTGTATGTATAGTTCCAACACAAATGTTGGTAGGAATAAAAGATGGTGAGACAGAGAAAAAAAGAAACGAAAACAGATACAAACAGGTGGATACAAAAACCATATTTACGTACATAAGCAAGTAGCGTGGTAGGTAGCCAATAGACACATAATACCTAGATAGAAAAACAAAAGACTGACATACTGATAGATATAAATGGAGTGATAAACAATTGAAACAACTATGAAGGAATAATTTAAAATCCAACTTCATATGCAATAAAATAAAAAATTTAGAAAAGTCATTACATACTGTTTTTGCTTCCTTAAAACTAGTTTTGTACTAAAACGGTTATCTGTGTCTAACTATTAGTTACGTAACGAAAGTTTTATTACTACAAATCTATTTAACCGTAACTGAGTATATTACAATAATCGACTCATTTGGATTTGCGAATGTAGTTATTTAAAAACAATATTTCACAGATAGTAAATATAAAATCAATGCTCGAGAAAGATAAACCTATTAAGTGAGAAGATGATGGTTTGTTTGTTTGTTTTTAATTTCGCACAAAGCTACACGAGGGCTATCTGCGCTAGCCGTCCCTAGTTGAGCAGTGTAAGACTAGAGGGAAGGAAGCTAGTCATCACCACCCACCGCCAACTCTTGGGCTACTATTTTTACCAACGAATAGTGAGATTGACCGTTGCATTATAACTCCCCAAGGCTGAAAGGGCGAGTATGTTCGGTGTGACGGGGATTCGAACCTGCGACCCTCAGATTGCGAGTCGAGCACCCTAACCACCTGGCCATGCCGGGCCCATGAAAGATGAAGCCGATAGTTTGGAGATGATGATTGTATGACTATAGGATGGTGACTATATGACTAACAAACACCAGCTTATTGGTTTAAGGAGACAAATGCGATGGCCCGAGGATGGTGACTATATGACTAACAAACACCAGCTTATTGGTTTAAGGAGACTAATGCGATGGTCCGAGGATGGTGATTATATGACTAACAAACACCAGCTTATTGGTTTAAGGAGACTAATGCGATGGTCCGAGGATGGTGACTATATGACTAACAAACACCAGCTTATTGGTTTAAGGAGACTAATGTGATGGTCCGAGGATGGTGACTATATGAATAAAGAACACTAGCTTATTGGTATAAAAAGACTAGCGCGATGACGTGAGGATGATGACCAGGTACTAACGAACATCAGCTTATTAGTTTAAGATGACTAACATGATGATTGGAGGATGATGACTATATAACTAAGGAACATCACCTTATTGGTTTAAGAAGATTAACGCGATGATGCAAAGATGATGACTATATGAATAACGAACACCAGAATATTGGTTTAAAACGTGATGGCTTGAGGATGATCACTTCATGATTTAAGATAATATATGTAATAAGTTAGAAAAACTATGGAATTCTTTTAAGGTTATCTCTGGAAGATGAAGAACGCTAATGTAAACGCTGAAGGAGACGAACAACATTCTTTGAGGAAGATCACTGAATGGGGAACATATCGACTTATCATAATAGAAAACCAACATGATGGCTTGGGTATACCAAATAGAAGGTTGTGTTGAAAAGAGAGTTAACATACAAATCACTTTTGAATCGAATCACATATCGTATTGTTTATCTCGTTCTTGAAAGTGGTAACCTGTTGATTGTTCACATTTCATTAGTGCTGGGAGAACAATTTTTTCAGTAAGACATTTGATTTCAAAAGTCTTGTTAGCAGATCGATAAAAGTTTCAAAGCTAGAAGGTTAAAATTGTAGATACGAAGTAATTATACCCATGCGGAAAACTTATCGATTTTCTGTTGTTACTATAACGTAAGGACTTTGAAATAATCCCTGTAATGTTCGAATAGTTAGCTTATAACAGCCTCCTAGATCCCTACAATAAGCAGCGAATGAGAAAGACTTACAGAATGTTTGTAAGTAATCTATCTATCCTCAGCTGAATTCACCAATAACCAACATACCTAATGAACGTTGCAATTCCTTAACTCATGATTATCAACATTCTAGTTGCATGTAATACATTTTACCTAATGGAGTACGTCTGGATTAACCATGCTTCAATTAACGTGCAACACTATTTCCAGTAAACACAATGCACTTATAGGTCCTGTTATCTTGATCAAGCGTTTTACTATTTATGCTTTAGCTATATTTTAGTAATCAAATATGTCTCAGTTGTAATACCATATTGTGATATTTGACATTACTTCAATGCGATGATTGTTGTTACTTTCCTTTTCCTAAGAAGTGTGAGCTATTACAGTTTTAAACCACAAATAGTAACTGTTACTTTTTTTAGCCAAAGAACTATTTCAATTTCTCAATTATAACCCTAGAATCCGGAGCTCAGTCCTCGCGGTGGACATAGCGCAGATAGTCCATTGTGGATCTTGTTCTAATATAATCAAACAAAGGAATGCGGAAATTAATATAAGCCGGACGTGGTCTAGAGGTTAGCGGCTTTGAATCTGAAGTTTATGGTTCGCGTCTTGTTGCAGCTAAAACGTT
Organism: Limulus polyphemus; assembly: GCF_000517525.1. Lineage (NCBI taxonomy): Eukaryota > Metazoa > Arthropoda > Merostomata > Xiphosura > Limulidae > Limulus > Limulus polyphemus. The sequence goes on along the minus strand of NW_013666639.1, from coordinate 66,951 downwards.
TTCCAGCTTTGGGGACATGGGTGCACTTATACGAGTGACATTCAAATCCCAAACAACAGCATCGCAAAGGTTGGCGGTTATTGCTATTGACTAGTTGTCTTGGCTCTAACCTATAAATTCAGAATTGGGGATGGTTATTTGCAGGTAGCTTTTGTGTACTTTGGTGTAAAGTTATAAACAAACAAACAATTTTGACAAATTGCAGCAACGGTAGAAATAGAAGTGTAAATTTTGAAGTAGCTGTTTTTACCGATTAGCTAAGAAGAACTTGCAAGAAAATATAAGAGTACGAAATTTCCAAAACAGTGAACTTGTTTTGTTAAAGGAAATTGGATCGATAATCGCATCCTACAGTGAAAATGTGAAAACTGACATAGAATTAAGAACAAAGATTTCATTAGTAGATCCGGCTCGGTTAACAATTGTTTTCTTTATGAAAATATGATAAACTGGCAACAAAAACTCACTGGAAAAAACAACAACTTTAGAGGAAGTTGATAAAGGTATCAAAACTATTGGAAAAATATGAGCCATATTGAAACTTCTGGGAGTATAACTTTAGTGCGTCTGTTTTTGTAGTGAAAGAATGTCAAATAGTTCATAACGAAACAATCTCTGCATAAGTATTCAACAGTTATAATTCAGGTCATGCCACAGCATGAATTTACAATGTTTGAAAATATAACTATGTTAGATTATTTAATAAAAACTAGTATTAATTACAAAATCAGTTCTGGAAATAGATTTAACATTAAGGGCGTATCATTTTACAAATTATTCACGTTACTGTAATCATTGAAAAACAAGATCGTGATAAGTGTGAATTAAAGAGCAGAGAAGGGCGGGATACATTGTGACATTAATGAATTTGGGAAAAATTATGAAGAAATGTGACTGGATACAAATTATGATTACAACATAATGATTAGTTCATTACAATGACATAGATAGGTAACAGAATCAGAATTTGTTCATATAAAAGAAAGCGAAAACATTTAGATTAATTGGAGATTATTATTTGTTATTAAGCACAAAGCTATACAAAGGGCTATCTGTACTCTGCCCATCACGGGTATCGAAACCTGCTTTCATATCGCTATGCCTCTGGTGGGCATTCACTAGGGAAATACTTTTGAAAATAATCTAATTTAGGATAAATGCACACGTTTCCGAGATTTTAGCACTACGTATTAATCTTAAAATAATAAAATATCAATTATCGAATTATTGTAATTCAATCAATCGGCCTTTTGTTAAATATCACACTTTACGCGCCGCTTAGAAACGTTAAACTATTTTATAAAGAATTGGTGATATTGTAGCTTCAATTCTAATACTATGTATCAGAAGAGAATCTTCAGCTGTGGTACTGAAGATAAAACAACTCTTGAATTGGTTGTACTCATAAACGGTTACATGATTCTCTTCGTTAATTCTCTGTGGTACGATTGTTTACTGTGTTATCATTGATCTCAGGGTTACTAGTAAAGAATAGTCAATTGTACCAATGCCATTGTCGAGTAATTATGTCAAAAAGTATGAAATGACTTATGTCTTGGTTATGTTTTATTTTTATAACTTGTTGCTCTTTTAGCGTAAAGCTATACAATGGGCTATCTACGCTCTGTTCACTGTTGAGAATTGAGCCCCGGATTTTAGCGTTGTAAGTCCGAAGACTTACAGTTGATCCACTGAGGGGGATATTTTTATATAGGAGCCGTTATTTTGATTTATAATCTATCAATATATTTTACGTCGCTAAATTTTGTAATTGTTTGTTTTGAATTTCGCGCAAAGCTACACGAGGGCTATCTGCGCTAGCCGTCCCTTAATTTAGCAGTGTAAGACTAGAGGGAAGGCAGCTAGTCATCACCACCCACCGCAAACTCTTGGGCTACTCTTTTACCAACGAATAGTGGGATTGGCCGTCACATTATAACGCCCCCACGGCTGAAAGGGCGAGCATGTTTTGGTGGGATGGGGATGCGAACCCGCGACCCGCAGATTGCGAATTAAGCGTCCTAACCACCTGGCCATGCCGGGCCAAATTTTGTAATAACAAAATATTTATGCACTTGGTTTTTCGTCACGATAAATAGCTTATTGAATATTTCAATAATAGAGCACATGGTGGGTTTACAGCTGGGAGAGGGAGGTGGAGAGAGCACTTGCCAGTATACTGGTAACTGATACTTTCATCATATACAATAAGTAAATACAATATCAGTAAAAATCCACTCTAAATAATAACAGAAACTTAAAATATATAAAAAAAAATTGAAACTAAAAATTCACCTAGGTCGTCTCTAAGCGTCGTCAAAAACCAGGACAGGAATCTTAAATAGACGAGTTTCGTCGAAATTAGACGATTTCCTGCCACAAAGAAATCTTTCAAAGGAAAGACCAATAACTGAACTTCCGCTTGTGTATCATTTGTAGGAACGTATCTCATAGGGCTACAATTTTACGTGAGTAAAATTCTTCCAGAAGCCTCTGGTTAGAAACGTACTCGAGCCCGTGTTCTGAATAAATACTGAACCGTTTTGTTTTGTTCGAGCATGAGTACCACGTTATCTAGTAAGTGCTCTACCTAGGAAGTTTCTAGTTTTGTAACCGTTGAGATTATATTTGTAAAAGTAGATTCTTTATTTAGCTTTGCCTTGTAAGGGCAGAAAATTTATCTCGTCAGATTTTGTAAAGTTGAGTGTTTACTCGTTTTGTTACTATATATATAAAGACCTTTCGATCGGTTTCACTTTGCAATGATAGATTCTTTAAAAGGGGGTCGGTGGGCCTTATGTCAGAGCTCTGGATTTTGCATCTGGTTCAATCTGTGCGATACCACAAAATATTTATTCCTTCTTTAAGCTGTTGGCAAGTTATAACAATGAGAGTTCATCTTTTATCGTGGAGGGTAAGACGCCTTCTCTCTGGTCATTAGCTCTAAATTACAGTTGGTTGCAAATAATATTAGTAGCTTTGTCGTAACTACAAATAGATTTATAAATTCTTCATATTGTCTAATTTTGTCCTTTGACTTGTTTAGCTTTGTCTCTATAGAATTGTTGTCCAACTTAACTTTGTCATAATAGAACCTTTGCCAGAGTAGAATCTTTTTCTGATATAATTTTGTCACAGTAGATCCTTTATCTTGCTTAATATTGTTACAGAAGATCTCTTACCTAACCTCGTTAAAGTAACTCTCTAGCTTTACTTTGTTACAGCAGATCTTTCATCTTACTTAATACCATAGTAGACCCGTCGTATATTTTGTCATCAAAATAGATCCTTTATCTTATTTACAATCACAGTAGTTCCCTTGTTTAACCTTGTCAAAGCCGATCTCTTACTTCACATTGTTGCTGCAGATCCTTTATCGTCGTTAACTTTGTTACAGTAGTTCCTTAACTTTGCAACAGTACAATTTTCTTTGACTTAGCTTTGTTATAATGGAACATCTGTTTGGTTTAACATTGTGGCCATAGTTAGAATCTTTATCTAGGTTACATTTGTGAAATTAGAGAGTTCGCTAGGTCTCTTTGTGCAATGTTCTAGTCTTTATTTGGCTTTTCTTTGTAAACTTTGAACATATATCTTGTCAAACTTTGTACGGATGAGTCTTTACCTGTCTTCATTTAATTTTTTCGTAGCTAGAGGCCTTTTGCTTGATTTGGCTTTTAACAGTAAAACTTTCGCCTTGCTTAGCTTTGTCGCAGTAGAACCCTTTTTTATTGATTCAAAATGTTACTGCAATAATGTATAAGTAACTATATAAATAATACAAATAGAAAACAACAACTATACAAATAATCATGCATATGTTAAACCAAACATTGAGTGCTTTGAATATACATAATTATTTTAAATAACTTGGTAATGGGAGTTAACCAATCATCTAATGGGATTCTATTTAGAATAGTCGGTGCTAAATAAAAAAAATACTTCGAGCTCAAAACAGAACTACTTCGTGGATATATGTAGAGTTGTTTTTTTCCGAAGGGAATATATACTTTCTTCAGATAGAGTTAACAAGTTCAAATCATTATTAAATATTGTAATATCATTTGCAATACAAATGAATCGGTAAACTCAGGCTTGAAAAATGTTAAAACTCCAAATTATTTAAATGTGCTAGTCACAGGTGCTTTATATGGAAGACCAATCATTAGCCTTAAGACTATCTTTTGTAATAACCAGATTGGTCTTAATATATAAAATTTTGTACACCATACACTTATACAATAAGTCATTTGACTATAAAGATGGCGTGAATTGGAAACAATTTCTTACACCATATCATAATATATATACTATTCTAGCAAGTTTGTTGGAAGTTATTTGTATTTGTTTATCCCATTTAAGGTTGTTCTGAATAATAACTCCAAGAATCCTAATTGAATCAACCCTGGATAAAGCATTTCCATCAACCTTCAAATCGGCATTAATCTGTTGTCTTGAAATAATCATATATTGTGACTTATGAATATTTAAAACTAGGAAATGTTCAATAAACCAAGCGGCAATAGAAAGTAATTCATCATTCACTGTTTTGTAACACTTAGCAAGAGAATCTGCTTTTATAATAAGATTTGTATCATCGGCATAAAGATGGCAACTATCTTTTGAACATACAGATTTTTAATCATTAACATAAATAATAAATAAGAGAGGGCCAATGATTGAACCTTGAGGAACTCCACAATGAATACTATGGAAATTAGACTTTATACCATTAATTGAAGTAAAACATTGTCTATTTGTTAAATAAGCTTTTAAGATGTCACACATTTTACCTTGTAAGCCATAATGATTACATTTAAAAAGTAAAACTGTATGCTTAACGCTACCAAATGCCTTGGCAATGTCTAGGTCACAAACTAAAACAGATTCTTTAGCTTCATAAACCTTGATAAACTTTGTTGTAATTGCCAATAGACACTTTCAGTTGATTTGTACTTATTGAAACCAAACTGTGAATTATTTAAAACTTTATTATTTTGGTAAAAAAAACAATAATTCTGTTATAAAGTATACGTTCAACAACATGTGCAAATGCTGATAAACTAGATATCGGCCGATAATTTTCCACTTTATCTGGATCACCACCGTTGTAAATAGGTACGATCTTAGTAACTTGAAGTATCTTTGGGAATTCTCCTGTACTACGTACTTTATGTACAAGTACAGTTAAGGGTTCAATTATTGGATCGCTAGCAGATTTCATCACCGAAGGTAGAACATCATCCAAACCAGATGAAGAAGATTTTGAAAGTCTACTAATTGTTGTACGAATTTCTGTCGTTGTAGGTGCAAGATAAATGGATTGAACTATGGATTTATCTGGACACTTAACGTTAGTCGGAATGACACCCTGCATAGTAAAAATAATAATTAAAACTGTTGGCAATACTTTAGGATCTGTAACAAGATAACCCGCCTTATTCGTGAGGCAATTATTAATGTGCTTTTACTAACTAAAAGAAAGGAAGTAAAATACAATATTTCAAAATGACCAATTAAAGAATTCTAGGCCATAAGAGTAGAAAATGTAGCATTCGCAACTACTGAATCTCTCTCATTAGCTGAAAATTGTAAGATATTGTAGGAAAGTCTGGTTCAGGGGGTTATTATTATGATGATTAACAATGCAGTCTTAAACTTTGTTGATGCAGTTTAACGTAAGTATATTTCAAGTATATTAATTCTATATCTTTAGAAGTAAATGACTATAAATGCGTTATACAATAATATTACACGCCTCATAACCCACAAATCCATCTTCACTAACACGTTCACGAGCAAGAAAGAGGCGGAAACAGATAGAGGGATTTTAAGTAGGGTATGGTGAGATACGAAGAAATGAATAAAAACAGACACAATAATATTCTAGACTGAAAAGAGAAGAATGTGCTTTTTGCATACCGTATTCCAAAGGAAAACAAATAAAATTAACTTTATTCTTGCATTAAGTAAAGAAAGGAAAAAGATATAATTCTGCAGGGATTAAATAGAAGGAACTAAAACACAATGTTCTGTACTGTCAGAAGTAAAGGCATGAACAAAATATGAGTTTTACAAGGATTAAAAATTTGGATATAAATATACATAAAACTATAATGATGTTAAAGTAATAAAAGAACTACTATGGTTAAAAGTAGTAGTAAAATATTAGGGTTGAAAGGTTTGTTATTAAGCACAAAACTACGTAATGGTCTATCTGTTCTGTGCTCATCGCGAGTATCAAAACCAAATTTTTAGTATTATAAGCTCTCAGGCTTACCGCTGAGCTACTGGAAGAAAAGTAAACAAAAATAAAGCCACTCTATAATTTAAAAGTACAAAAAGAAATCCAGTTTTCTAAGGGTAAAAACAGGGACTAGAAACCAAAATAAAGTTATGTTAGGGTTAAATGAGTAATAAAAGAACAAAGATAAATTAGCTACGGTTAAAAGTAATGAGGGAAAACCT
>NW_013666639.1:56816-59483 GCF_000517525.1 Limulus polyphemus | reverse complement strand
CGAGGGAAAACCTAGATAATGTTGTGGTAGGGTTAAATGAGTAAAGAAGGAACAAAGATAAGTTAGCTACGGTTAAAAGTAACGAGGGAAAACCTAGATAAAGTTGTGGTAGGAGTGAAAGATAAAGTTGGATAAAAGTTAAAAGCGAAGATGGAAGAACGAGAAAAAATCGTTGTAGGATTATGAACTAAAATGAAGAGAGACATAAAGCATTTGTTTTAATATAACTTTCTGAGATGAAATCTTCCGTTTATTTTTTAATGTTCAAAACCAGATGACTATAAACAAATAGTTCAGACAATTTGTGTATGTATATGCTACACTCAGCCTCAGGATTCAATCATTAACCGAAAGAAATTACCTCTCCGTGATCTGGGCATGTCAAAATTATCAAACACCGAAAAGAAATGTTATTTCGGTGTTTGGACAAATTATTTTGCTGAAGTTGCGAAATATAAAATATAAGCAAAGAACGAAGTTGAACAAATGAGACATCTGCTTATGTCTTTATGTAAAACTATTTAAACAAATTACAGTTTAGGAACTGCAGTAGCTCCAAGCTATATTTGAGGACTGCTTAGCTATCAGTGCACTTTTTAAGGCTTAGAGCATTAAATTATATGCAAATCTGACCAATAACACTTGAATATGGTTCAACGGTAAGCTTACGACGCTAAAAAATGGGGTTTCAATACCAATAATGGGTAGGGCAGAGATAGCCAGTTGTATATAGCTTTGTGCTTAACCAAACAAATCGGAAAGTTTATACTTTGTGTAGGCGAGATGCGGCTGCCCTTTTGTGGAAACCATATCCCTAGACGGGTTGATTCCTCGTAGGAGCTAGAAGAATTGGTCAGTGAGATATGATAATAGCCAATAATAATTATTAATATAATTAATATTACCTTATTAGATACCAGTAGTTAATTTATTGGTCCAGAAAACATTAAAAATCCATATTGAAGAAATTGAATGTGCGCGTCAATGTTGAATTTCAGTTACGCAAAAAAAGATCCCTATTTTCTTTTCTTTCTCTTCACAGTCTTGCTGTTCCTTTTGTTCGTTGGTGTTTTAGTATTTACCACAGATCTAGGGCTCAAGTTCTGGTCTCGGAGTTGTTTTTCATTTATCAGCTCTTTGTCACTTAGACTTTAATGTTAGAAATTGTTCTTTTATTGTTTACTAATTATGAAGGAACGAGATTATTACAGAAATAATTACGAGTTTTAAAGAAATAAAAGTACAATATTTACATGTTATCTATCTGAATGAATTTTAATTTAGAATCCGATGATTATTAATAGTGTAACTCTTCCCGGTGGTGGACAGATGATAAAAACATTTTAATCCTCAAATATAGGTTTCCTACATATTAAGTGGCCTGATTATGGCATTAAGAAACTAGACTCGCCATCAACGTGACAGCCTGTTTTCTCGAACAAGGTAGCCTATAAGCAAGACGTAAATCGCTATTGATCACAGCAAGTTTGCACTGCACGACGTGCAGCGCTGCGGTATTGTCAGATGTTGGAGTGATTTCTGACTAGAAGGTGTCCATTTGGCTAATGAGAGTACAATGTTTCAAATTCAACCTTCGTAAACTTTCCCTGTTAAATCCACTTGAATGAAATACTTTTGCGTTTAAATCAGAGGTGTAAAATCTAGAGACGTGCGCGCATCACTCCCTGGCGGACTTAGAGCGTTCAACATAGACAGAGATGTATGAGGTTCTACTTTTCTTACCTTACTTGTTTCCACTTACAACAGGTACGTTTACGTTTTTTTTTTTTAGCTTGCCACACACTGGTTTAGTTTTCAGATCTATAAAATACTTAAAACAAATATAAATGTAAATTTCAGGTCTGATATTTATACCATAAGCATTTATTATATTATAAAATGTTGTTATCTTTTGAATTTGAATTTGATCAAGTTTGATAAACAGGAATGATAGAATAAATACGTTTATCCCCTAGGCAACAAGAGGAAAAATATTACAGGCATTTCAATGTAGAATACCAGAGCTTTATAGCTTAATGTTCCCCTGTCCGCCAGCGATAAGGTTGGGGACTTATAACACTTAAATCTATGGTTCGATTTCCCGATTATTTTATCATTTTGTACTGTACAGAATGGCAGCTTCCTCTTCTCCCCCTTCGAACACTGCAAAATAATTTTTACACATTTAGGTCTCCAAAAATCGAAATTTCTTCGTAAGCCAGCAAATTGAGTAAAAAACAAAAGTAAGTAAAATTCTAAACTTACATTAATAATAAAACGTAAATTACTTTTTTCTGGCCCTCGATATGTCAGCGGTTAGTCTAAGGGTTTATAACGCTTTAAGAATCTGGTTTCGATACGCGCAGTGTGCAGAGGACATATAGCTCATTGTATAACTTTGCATTTAATAACAAACAAAGAAACGAAAATCATTAGTAGTTTTTTTTCATCATTGAGTAGATATCTATAAATACAGCATCATAGTGGGTTATACACGGAAATATTTTACTTTTCATCAGTTTGGTTAGAATGAGCTTCAGCGTCACTTTCAATTCTTTGAAAATGTAATCTACTGGAAACCTATTTTATTACCTTAATAATGGACTGAACATGAGATACTCCACAAAGTAAGGTGTCCCCAGTATTCAGGATTATTTGCAAAATAGA
>NW_013666639.1:53918-56347 GCF_000517525.1 Limulus polyphemus | reverse complement strand
AAAACCAGGTAAATATACGACTACTACTATAAGTAGCATAGTAAAACCAGGTAAATATACGACTACTACTATAAGTAGCATAGTAAAACCAGGTAAATATACGACTACTACTATAAGTAGCATAGTAAAACCAGGTAAATGTACGACTACTACTATAAGTAGCATAGTAAAACCAGGTAAATATACGACTACTACTATAAGTAGCATAGTAAAACCAGGTAAATATACGACTACTACTATAAGTAGCATAGTAAAACCAGGTAAATATACGACTACCACTATAAGTAGCATAGTAAAACCAGGTAAATATACGACTACTACTATAAGTAGCATAGTAAAACCAGATAAATATACGACTACTACTATAAGTAGCATAGTAAAACCAGATAAATATACGACTACTACTATAAGTAGCATAGTAAAACCAGATAAATATACGACTACTACTAATCGCAACTCATCAAATCAGCCCGAAGAAAGCCCCACCTAACTAAATATGAGGCGTAATAAGGTAATTGATCAACATAATATCTTGTTCTTGTTGTAATTCGTTAACATGAAAACGGTTTCATGGATTTATCAACAAAATCCTTTGTTCTTGTTGTAATTCGTTAACATGAAAACGGTTTCATGGATTTATCAACAAAATATCTTGTTTTATTGTTGTAATTCGTTAACATGAAAACGGTTTCACGGATTTATCAACAAAATACTTTGTTCTTGTTGTAATTCGTTAATATGAAAACGGTTTCACGGATTTATCAACAAAATATCTTGTTTTATTGTTGAAATTCGTTGATATGGAAACGGTTTGACGATTTATCAAGATGGTATCTTGTTATTGTCGTAATTCGTTAACATGAAAACGATTTGACGGATTTCTTTCAAGTTTGGAATGAATGAAATTAATATGCCCTGATACATGAAAATAATATAGCTGGTTGAAATTAATTACAAATGTTTTAGCTGTATTAATTTCATATAAGTTGCCAATATTTTCTATAACGTAACCTAATATGTATGTATCTTGCATACAAAAAAAAAACAAAACATACCAATAAATTAATTTAGTTATGCTATTATACGGTAAAGAATTATAGTATTTAAAATCGCTTAGCCATGCCTTATTGTCTTAAGTGTTGAGGTGCATGAATACATCATTCCATATAGCCAAAAGTATTGAAATTAAAATAAAATATATTTAATAAGGTTTTGAAACCAAAAATAAATACTCCTAGTTTTTGTTTTCCTCTCCGTGTTTATTTGGTTTTCAATGAACTATCATATGTATGAGTGAAATGATACGTTTAGTTTGGCTAAACCAACACTTGTAAGCTCTTTGATGTCAGAAGAGTTATATATGTGTGAAATGTCACATGTTATGAAGCTTCGTGAATAAAATGTATTATCTCGTTTGTTGTCCTAACACTTCATCGGTAAAGCCTACTTTTCTAGATAAGCAGTATAATGGCATTCCATATTTCAAGTCATATAAACACCAGTAATATTTATATTATAAAGAATTACCTACCAAAACTAGTAAAAATTATGCCTAATAAAGGCAGTCATTGGAAGCCGAACCATTTACTTTAGACTAGAAGGCAAAGCTATTGTTATTGTCAAGTTTGATAAATAGATAGCTTTCAAGTTTGAGAAAGAATTCAAAGCAGTATATCAAACTGCTCTATTCTTTTCCTTAATTCCTATCCTCTTTAATGTCACGTGGAGATTATCGTTATTAAAAAATCAATACAAGTTTATAGTCAATTTGAAGATGCAAAATCTATGAAAATTTCAAGTATGGTTAGGAATATTTTATCACGAACCACAATAGAAACACTGGTTAAAGGTAATAATGTTTTATGTCACCTTGGATTGGGAAAATGTACAAGATACTCAGTCGTTATTGACAACATCTCAAGAAGACGTGATATAAAGTTGATAGGTAGATATACGCATCAACAGTTGTACAAAAACATTTAGAAACTGTATAAACTTTCAGAGACAACGGTCTAGGACTGATAAAGCTGTTCATTCCAGTGTCTTATCAGAGAGTTATTAAAGAAAATGCATACAATAAATATGTATTTGAGACATGTAACTTTAATGCTAGAATATTTGTAAATATATTTAATTTTCTGAAATGACAAGATCAGCTCTAGTATTTTACTTTTAGATGTTATAGGAAATATATTTTTTATTTTGTCGTGTTTCTTTGTTAGATGTTATAAGAAATATATTTTTTATTTTGTTGTGTTTCTTTGTTAGATGTTATAGGAAATATATTTTTTATTTTGTTGTGTTTCTTTGTTAGATGTTATAGGAAATATATTTTTTATTTTATTGTGTTTCTTTGTTAGATGTTATAGGAAATATATTTTTTATTTTGTTGTGTTTCTTTGTTAGATGTTATAGGAAATATATTTTTT
>NW_013666639.1:29105-52918 GCF_000517525.1 Limulus polyphemus | reverse complement strand
ATTTTGTCGTGTTTCTTTGTTAGATGTTATAGGAAATATATTTTTTATTTTGTTGTATTTCTTGTTAAGTCTTCTTTTTTAAATTATATTATTAGTGCGTAAAAATGATTAATGGAAGAAAATGAGGAATTAACTTGTTTTTGTGTTAACTTAGAATTCTAGAATGACATGAGGAAGTAAGTAATTCCTGTGTCAACCTAGAATTCTGAAGGTTATTTTGAAATCACTAATTAATGAAAACGAAGTTGTAGTTTGTTTAATACATTTTCAGCAACATTACATGTATTATAATGAGTTCAATTTGTGTAAACAGCAGCGATGGTGGGAATAGTTGAGTTTGTTAAAAGAGCTTTTAGAATCTGAAACTCTGAATTGAAAGGTTCAGTTTTTTCTAACCATCTTAAGAAACTGTAACAATAGAATAAATAACTCAGTTTGTCCAAAGTGTTTTTCAGAATCAATTACAATGGAATTAAGATTTCATGTTATCCAAAGTTTTTCTATAAAGTGCAAGAATGAAATATAAGTATTCAATTTATCTCAATTTATCCAAAGCGTTTCGAAAAACAGTATCAATAAAATTAAAAGTTTATTTTATTTAAAGCTGCCTTTTTATATTAATGTGCATCAAATAATGAAAAAATAACATAGTTTATCTTCTAAGACCTGTGAATTTTAAACATATCACTAAAACTAAGTGTAATATATAATCGCATGTCGATTTTTCTAATCTCCACCTATCATTTAGTTTCTTATTTTTCTTTACAAAACGTATTAATCCTAAACAATATTTAATGTTGCGTTTTTAATTAAATGAAAAATACAATGCCGTCTGTCTGTGAAACTGTATTTGTATTTTCGACTGTATATAGACACGCCTCAAATCACGCAAAAGGTTTTGTTAACATTTTATGTAAATGAAGCTTTACAGCTCAAATTTGATAAATTTCTGTCGTTCGTGAACTAAAGTACAAGGCTACTTCTTTCATACAGAATCATATAGATTACAATTTTATTGAAAACTGATTTTGTTTTCTATAGATATTAAAATATGCATAAAAGATACGTAAAAATGATAATCATGTATTTAGCTGGCCTTATTATTAGAATATCAATGTATTTTCTATAACGAGAAAATTCCTCAAACTGAAGTCTCCGGTGTGTCTGCGATAAGTTTACGGATTTACAACGCGGAAATTCGAAGTTCGATTCCCTGAGGTGGCAGACAATAGATAACCCATTATGTAGCTTTGCACTAAGAAAATAACGATCTTAATCTGTAATATTTTACAAGAATCACCAGTTTTCGGCATTATTGTTTCACTTTGTGCAGTTCTGATATTATATATATATTCCAAATTGAAACACATCAGAAATTACCTGAGGACGGAAAGTATTCGAGTCTGGCGTGTAATGAGGGATCTAGAGGTTTTCCAAAATTATGAATTTAACGTAATTAATGGATATTTCAATCAAATGGAAAAACTATTATCAATGATCTTTTGAATTAATTGTAAACACCGTAAGATTTTTTTACATGGAAGAATTCTCAGGCAACAGAACATTCATCATCGCTTCAGGGTACTCATTAGTGACTTTATTTGCATGCAATTTTAAAAACAGTCGCTTTTGAAGCTTTCGAATAGCGAGATCACAACTTAAATATAATTACAACCTGACAACTTTTAGATAAAATTGAAAGATCACGTCTCTGATCTAGGATCAGTTTCGTCAGTCTATAAAGAGCATTAATACTAGCTTTTTACCATTGCATTTATTATTTTTAAGAACGAACAGATGATGAAACTCTTATGGATTCTACATTGATTTAAAACCAGCACAGTTATTATGTTTACTTAAAAATAAGAAAACCATTACATTTCCAAACAGATAACATAATACTTATAATTATCAAATTATCTTACAAATAGTTAAACAAATTAAGTTAACCGTAGAAGTATATCACATTCTTCTTAATTTGTCTATTCCTGCTCAAAACTATAGGTGGGTGAAAAAAACAAAACTAAACCCTTGTTGATTTATCTTTTGTTTCCTACAAGAAGCTCGTTATTTAGTACCAGAACTCATCAGTTGTGCTGTACGAGGAAAGAACCCTGTTTGAATATGCAGTATAATACTTTAAAACTCCCAGTTTAAACGCCAAAAATCAGCAAACCATTGGAAATCAACAAGATTAAAAATTGTTGTAAAAATCAAATTAACTATAAATATCTGGGTTTAAGTAGTGGAAGGTCGGTTCTGTTAGATACTCCTAAATACCACTCGTCCATTCGTTCACATGTTAAACCCACCGTTGACAATATTTCATTTAACGATTTCTCTATCATTACCACAGGATCTTCAGACCTTTAACTCTACATTAAAGAAAGTTTACTCATAGCTAAAGATCGCCCTTCTCTTAACGACTTACAAACCTTTCTAGACCTAAAGTATTCTAAATTTATAAACGTAAAACTCAGCTGTTTCGCAAAGTATCTACAACCTTTTGTTTTATTCTTCCATTTGCCACTTCACATAAGAAGTAAGTAAACTAGTGGTTAATAACACTATAGTTGTAGTTAATAACTACGTAAACTAGTGATTAATGACACTATAGTTGTAGTTAATAATTACGTAAACTAGTGGTTAATGACCCTATAGTTGTAGTTAATAACTAAGTAAACTAGTGGTTAATGACACTATAGTTGTAGTTAATAACTAAGTAAACTGGTGGTTAATGACACTATAGTTGTAGTTAATAATAAGTAAACTAGTGGTTAATGACACTATAGTTGTAGTTAATAACTAAGTAAACTAGTGATTAATGCTATTACAGTTGTGGTTAATAACTAAATAAACTAGTGTTTAATGATACTATAGTTGTAGTTAAGAACTAAGTAAACTAGTGATGAATGACACTATGGTTGTTAATAACTAAGTAAACTAGTGATGAATGGCATTATAGTTGTAGTTAATAACTAAATAAACTAGTGTTTAATGGTATTATAGTTTTAGTTAATATGTAAATAAACTAGTGGTTCATGATACTATAGTTGTAGTTAAGAACTAAGTAAACTAGTGATGAATGGTATTATAGTTGTAGTTAACTAAATAAACTAGTGGTTGGTGGTATTATAGTTGTAGTTAATATGTAAATAAACTAGTGGTTAATGATACTATAGTTGTAGTTAAGAACTAAGTAAACTAGTGATGAATGGTATCATAGTTGTAGTTAATAACTAAATAAACTAGTCTTTAATGGTATTATAGTTGTAGTTAACTAAATAAACTAGTGTTTGGTGGTATTATAGTTGTAGTTAATATGTAAATAAACTAGTGGTTAATTATACTATAGTTGTAGTTAAGACTTAAGTAAACTAGTGTTTAATGATATTATACTTGTAGTTAATCATTAAGTAAACTAGTATTTAATGATATTATACTTGTAGTTAATCATTAAGTAAACTAGTATTTAATGATATTATACTTGTAGTTAATCATTAAATAAACTAGTACTTAATGATATTATACTTGTAGTTAATCATTAAGTAAACTAGTGATTAATGGTATTATACCTTTAGTTAATAAATATCTTTGTAACACAATTTTCAGATTTCGCTAAAGATTGAATACAATTCAGAAGCATTCGAATTTTGTAAATAAAATGTTTTTGTTAACCGTATTCATTTTCATTAATCGTCTCATTTACCGTGTTCGTGTTCACCAATTAACAGATAATAATACTACCGTTAAAACAGTGTTATACCACCACAAAAAATAAGGCCATTAACCGAGCCCACACGATACCACAGTTGTTATTTTACAGTTATTGTGTCGTCCCAAAAACAAATTATATAATCATATACCGTCTTTTTATATAACCAGATAACACTGCCGCTCAAATCACATTGTTGTCAAGTCCACACATACAAAAATAAACAATCGTGTCATTTACTGTGTTCACCAGTAAACAGATAACAATTTAGTTATAACCACTTTGTTACCCATAAAGAAATTAAATCATTTTAACTATGTTTACAAGCTACGATATCACATCATTGTTTCTTCCACAAAAAGAAACAAACAAGAATTTATTCTACTGATTCACCTGTAAACAGACAAAACCCTGTGTATTATCTCACAAATATAAATAATCATTTTGCTATTGAGTAACTTGTAAACGTTTTCCTTCTTTATTTTAAGCGCTACACTATGGGTCATTGCGCTGTATCTAACCCAGGGAATGACCTCCTAATTTTAGTTATAAGGCTTCGTGCTTACTTGCAAACACTTAGTCGTTACAATTGTTATGTTAACCTCCAATTAAATAAAATGTAATATTATCTATTTAATTCTTTTGCTAAGATGTAATAAAGAATAAAGGCTATTATTGGTCTACCATAATTTTGAACTTCCGATCAGAAGGAAGGCAGCTGGCTGACACCAACCACCGCTAACGTTTGGGCTTCTCGTTTACAAATGACTATTGAGATTGAATGTCACATTAAAACATCCCCACAGCATAAAGGGCGAGCATGATTAGCGCCGGATTTTGATCCTGCGACCCATAGAGTGCGAATCGAAAACCCTAACCACCAGGCTAGGCCAGGTCTTAGTAATTAGGATCCTCAATCAACATGAATATCGCAGCATAAAGTAGAGAAGGCACTTGTTTTAAATATATTAGCTATCATGTTTCGTAACCTAATCTAAAGTTGGGCTTATTCAAAAATGGATCATACGAACAAAGTTCACACTGAAAATCTATGACATTTCTTCACAAAATCATAAACTATTAGGAACAGATAAGAATAAACTGTTTTTGAATATATATAGGAGCTATTTTTAAAAATATAATCATATTACAGTTTATCATTTTAAAGGAATGTCAAAAAGAAGATCTCAACCCGAACTTCTTAAAAATTAAAATTGCTGATAATCAAAACCATGCTAAAGGATGAAAAAAATCGCAACATCGGTCAAAACATATTACTTAAATGCACCATCCTTTAAAAATATGGACCTCAATCAATATGAACAACGGTTGAGCCAGGATGTTTACTACAGACGATTTCAATCAGCACTGTCAAGTCACTAAAAACCACATCTCGAAACAAAACCCGAAACTTAGACATAAATTATCTAAAAACGTGAAAAATTCTAAGCTCATAAAAGAATGAAACCGCAAACTCACCACCGAAATTCGCATTAGATAACCACCAACTTATTCCATAACATTTCAGAGGACTTTAAAATGCATGTCTTAATACAGGTGTCAACTTTGTCATAACCCCATCTAATCTACCTACCAGTAACATGCAAATAGGCCTTAAAGAACTATGCAGAAAATTCACATTGACGTTTAACCAATTCTAAGAAAATAAAGATAACTTAAATTGTCAACATTCCTTTAAAATACGTGAAACACTAACTCATGATCTCCGTGACAACTATAATTTTAAAGTCCCTCAAATCATGAGTGGTGCTTTTTTTTCCAAACCCAAAAATGGTCCCATCAAAGAGTTTCTTGGAGAGATTTCTGTCGAAATATAAAATAATTTTAAGTAAATATGATAAAACAAAGTGCATCGAAGAACAGATCGAGGTAGCAGAACTAGTGTTGGGGGTTGGTTGAAATACATTTGTTTAGTGTTAAGCAATAGAATGGGATATCTATACTGTACCCACCAATCGAAGAACAGATCGAGGTAGCAAAACTAGTGTTGGGGGTTGGTTGAAATATATTTGTTTAGTGTTAAGGAATAGAATGGGATATCTATACTGTACCCACCAATCGAAGAACAGATCGAGGTAGCAAAACTAGTGTTGGGAGTTGGTTGAAATACATTTGTTTAGTGTTAAGCAATAGAATGGGATATCTATAATGTATCCACCAATCAGTCATCGATTATATAATCGGTTAGCGACATTTTCTTATTGTTCAATAAGCGGAACTAAAAACATGGCAAATGATTTGTATCTATATTTGTTTGGGTTTTTTCTATCACTGTATATTTTACTGTTTAAGAAACCTCATAACAAAGAAACACAAGAACAATTCATGGTTTGTATTTTGTGCGCGGATATCTTATTAATATAATCAAAAACATCTTAGGTGTGAAAAAAGATGCTGCCACGAAAGGATTGAGCGTGCGACTTAAAGGAATTAAATCAAAATTGGCGGCCAAACTGTTTCACCCACCATCATGCCCCAAGTTGAACAAAAAACGCGGCCTCGCTAACTAATGAATGAATATTTGCTAAAATATTTGCTATAAGTGTAGCTACCAGTTTGGCCGACAGCCAGTTTTAATTTTATTCCTTTAAGTCACACGCTCAATCCTTTCGTGGCCTCACCTTTTTTTTCACACCTAAGGTGTTTTTTATTAGATATCATGACTTTTTGTCAATACATATCAACAAACGACAGCAAGTAAGAAAGTGACACTGGATAGTAACCCACATTAGCTTTAGCACCGCAACCCTGTTATTCGGAACAGATCTTTACTTTACAGAACGAACCAGCTTCTTTAAAACATATGGTGGTAGTTTTACCTCTCTAAAACAGTGTTCATAACTTTCTTTATAATAACGCCATGGAATTTAGATTAACAGCTTCTGGTCATCACCCCATGCAATCAAGCATCATTACTTATTTCAAGTGCTTAAGCTAATATCAGGTGACGCTAAACGTCTTTAATCGGGATAATTTCATAAAATTTAGCAAATTTGTTCTGAAAAGTTGACAATGAATAATCAATAATAATCGTCCACCTGTATGATTCTTTTGAAAACTTGCGCCAGAAACTGCTAATTTAGCTTGCTTGGCCTTAAACAATACTTATGTATCTGCAACTACTTTCGCCTTATAATTTGTCTGCTCTAAATCAGCCGTCTTTAATTCGAATGACAAAAACTACAAACGATCCACTTTTACTCTTAGGTGAAGCTGTAGTAAAAATATTAGACCGATAGCTCACGTGACTTTTTGCATAGGCGTGCGCAAATATTTTCACTTGTGGCTTATATTTACACCAAATGAGACTCCTAATTGTAGGAAAATAATACTGTAATCAGTTATAATCGATTATGGAAAACCATAATGAAACAGTTGGTTGCTTGACTCTAACGACCAGTCTTATATTACACAGCTCTGCAATGTTTTTATTGTTTTTAACTTTTTACATGGCCTACAGTAATTCCTGCACGCTGAATCCGTAACTGAAATCCATTTTTCTCCAGCACGTACAGTTTTTCATCAATTTTTGAAGTCCTGCAATTGTAATTATTGAACTGTTCAAACAGGTCTATTGCAAATGACCATTGCAAGTTTAAAGAGCAAAAGCATTACAGTTTTAGTTTTGTTTATGCGCATGTGTGTGTGTGACTTACTTACTAGTTGATTTTCTTCGTTTTCTTACTATTAATTAGTTTGGATTGTTTGGATAATGACGGTCCAACGTAAACGTCTGCCCCCACCACAAATAACAAAATAGATATCTCTACGTCTCTAAGAAAGTCCAACTGCTCTTCTCAGCTATAGCCTGCTGTCGCGTGCGATATGACGCACTATTTTGTTTTATTGGTGTCTTCACTGTCCACTACCTTTAGGCTTATGAGACTATTGGCAGTCGATGAAGTCACACTGAGAGAAGATACGATCGTAAATTCCAATAAATCTTTGCCAACCTAGATTGTAAACGACTGTGAAAGTTATCTGCTTGGTGAGAGAGCAATTTTATATGTTAACCTTGGTCAACCAGACTTTCAAAGACCCTCGAAACTGTGCTCACGTGTTTTTCTTACAGTTTCTTACAAGATAGAGTAAGAAGTTAGAAATGTTAATTTTGCGAGTAATACAAACCAAAATAAAAGAATCTCAGTAATATTTTCTGTTTTCAGCTCCTTTAAGAAAACCAGAATTGGAAGACTTCAATTCAAATACCTCTTTGCTTTCTTCTCAACTTTCAGTTTAGACTGTTAATAGAAGTTTGTGTTTACTGAGAAGCAAGAAAATTCCGTCAAGTGAAGTACAAGTGTTATCATTTACCTACACTCTAAGAAAAAAGTGTTTCCAGCAAACACACCCCTTGCTTGGACTAGGTGAAAATTCACATTTATAAATTTATATAAAATAACAGTTCCCTATCCTGCTATGTGAGTAAAAGTATGAACTTACAAGCAGAATGGAAAGTCATGTAAATGGTATGTGAAAAAATGTTAACAAAATAACTTTCATTTAGATAACATATTTGTAGTTGTAATATTTTATTAACATAATTATTTAGAAGGGAGCGATTCTTCAAAATGTATACATTTAGAATTAAGTTTAGGGAATTTGTATAAAAGTACTTATTCTGACGAAATATGTAAATTCACATTTTCTTGGGTGTAGATCTTGAATCAGTAGTTCACACCCTAAAAAGTGTTAAATCACAGCTTTTTTTAAATTTTTAGATCCGAATTTCTTTGTGCTACATGCAGTAATTTGAAACACTACTATTGTTGTTAATTTATCAATGTAATAGGCCATTTTAATTTTTCTGTATTTTCATTATGCTTTTTAGAATAGAACCGAAGCTTTTTGCTGATGTTCTGTTTTTTCGTAATGGTAATTATTGTATTCTAATAAGAAGCATTTTTATGGAACTAAACTATAAAACAGAAACATAAAAGAACACTGTATTAATGTTACTGATAATTTCTACAGTTATTTGAATTATTATGATTTAAATTTGTGTTTATTTTTACCAGTTCAATTAGTGAGTGTCTCAGAATATATTTTACCCTAATTTCTGTGTCTCCTTTTGTAAAGTTCCTATTTTTCATTCATAATTAGTTCAATTTATTCTCCTTCTTTACACTTTTTCATTAACTCTAAGATTATGTGCTTGCTTAGGTACTGTTCACTACCGCTGGATATACACATATTGTTTCATAAGTTTTAGTTACTCGAACAGAAACACTAATTGAAATATTTCAATGCCACTTTCCATCATAACTCGATAGGTATACATATTTGTCATAACACTAAACGCATATTTTTATAGTGATTTTTTGAGAATTTACATGCAGTATATACCAGTCACTTTAAATTAAAGTATTCAGTTTGTTTTATAATTTCGTGCAAATCTACGTAAGAGCTATCTGCGCATAGTTGTCCCTAGTTTTCAATTGATGAGTGAAGGCAGTTAGTGAACATCATATACAGCTAACATTTAATTATCTAACCGAATCGAGGGATTTGGTCGTCACTCTTGTAAATAACCTCAGCCTCAAAGTGCGGAGAGCGTTCTCGGGTTCATCGTTTGGGCAAGTTGACCACAAAACCACGCCCGCTTCATATTCATTTTCGCATTTACTTCTTTGTTCGTGGTATGACAAAGCTGTACAATGAATAGCTATTTTTCCTGTGCCCGTCGCGCGGGGATTGAACCCCGACTTCTATCATCATAACAGAGTAACTGTAATAGTTCTTAGGTTAAATAATATATAACTAAATAAATATCCAAAGTATGAAGATGTAATAGTTCTAATAAAAATATAATAGATAAATGTATCGGGATTGTTGAGAAATAATGGTGCTTGATGTGACGATTCATCTACTGATATTAACAGTAACTAAACGCATAGTTGATCCAGACGTAATATCATTGAATAAAACGATTATACACACACTAAATGTTGAGAATTAGAGGATAAGAGCAACGGGATATGAGCCTTGAATCCTTAGATTCACAGTCTGGCTACACTAATCACTTTAACCGAATCATACCTGATGAAGCCAAAGCAATGTTTTGTTTAAACATGGTTCTTTATACAAACTAATTTTCATTATGTTTCTAAATAGTTGTTTGTCAATATACTATTATATTAGCCCTTCCGTACACAAGCATCTATTTTTTGTTGTCACGTTAGACTTGTAAGTTGATTAATAAATGTTTCTACTTTTAACTGTAGCTGAGTTAATGTTTTTATTTCTGAAACGGATCTAAATCTAAAAATCCCATTCATTATCAGCAAAGATTGCTCTGTCAAGTTTAACTTCAGAATAAAATTGTATCTTGCTTTTTAAGCCTCTTTAAGCATTCCTTACGTCTATTTCGACGCCTAATGCATCCGAGTTTTCCTTTCTATTTATTTTTTACATCTTTTTGAGCTTTATCTCTTTCTCTCTGATTTTATTATTTTATTTCTCTATTTTCTTTACATTTTTATATCAGTTTATTATTTTCTTAATTTGTTCAGGAGAGTTTTATTCTGTTTGTGGTTTTTGTTTCCTTGCGGTTATTTGTCATAAGTTTAGTCTGTTTTATCCGTGTTCTTTGTTCCTTGGTTTAAAGCTCCTGTTTTCTAATCAAAATTCGTTTAGTTTAGTCTCCTTTTATACTATTTAATTAACCCAATTTTTTTACCGGCTTCTTTACATACCGTTCACTATCGGTGGTTTCACGTCTTACATAATATAGACGAATTTCTTGTTTGTACCTGTTAATATGTTCAGTATAAAGAGCTGACCAAACAACCTTGAATGAAATCACTCATTTTCTATGTAATAAGACGCAAAAAGAGCAACTGGTGGGATTAATCTCATGGGTTATGGGTCCAATTGTAGTTCCGGGGTTAATAACTTTCTTTTTATAAGATGTACAATTCCTTGTATTCAGTTTTTTACTCTAGTTATTTCGCTCTGTGTTTCCATCTTCTTCTTATGGCTGACTTTTTATTAAAAGGTCTCATTTTGGTCGATCCTATTGCTCTTAACTTGATTCAGTCTTCGTCCCGAACCTCACCTTTATATCCATGTAATCAAACCACTGTTTCCCACTCTTATTTTATTTAATCTCTACCTTCTTGTACTGTATATCAGTTAAGTTTATATTCTGTGTTTTTGTTACTTTTAAATCTTCACATTTTTTTGTCTCCATTTTTTCGTTCAGGCCGTATCCTAGTAATTAGAGAGCCAGGCAGTGAACCAGAGTTTCCAAGGTTCGAACTCTTGATATTCTGCTGAGCATGGTCAGTGGGCGCATTATAGAAGTGATAGTTCAAGCTCATTTTCTGGGTTCAGAGTCTGTATCCACTTACAGTGGGTTCTTTTAATTTCTTCACAAAGAGACAATCGTAACTGAACTATCGTTTTATGCCTTGTTCCTTTCTTTTCCTTTTTTAAATTTAGTATACAGAATTACACCTAAAACGTCTTCAGTAGCGAAGCTACCCATATCTCGATAAGTTTTCAGCACAAAACATTTTTTAGTTTCTTTACTATTTTACATTTTAAGTCGTATTATGATTTTGAATCATCCTGGTTGCTATTTTAATAATAAGTCGCTTAAAATAAAGTGTGTAAGTTTACTTAAAACACATTTCCGTACGATATCAATATTACCAGCTCATCTTCACAAAACCACATTTAACTTTAACTAACTTTAATTGCAATTATAATTTTCAGAGGTTAATAACACTTCATCAAATATAGATGTTATTTTCTAATCGAATCGAATTAAAACGGATTTATAGGAGGAGTAATACCTTAATAATGATTCGATAACACCTGATGTGTTGTAGAAAACGCTCCTGCCTCGTCTGCAGTATTCTCAACATTAAAACAAAGCGTAACTGAAGTTCTCTGTTGCTAAAACCTATTTGTACACTTAAAATGAAGTTTTAAATTATCGTTGGTCACCTTGTTATGTTTCTTTAGATATTTATAGCGTAAAATAATTCATTGTTAGCCAGAATTGATGATACCGTATTGATATTTGATTTTTAAAACGTTAAATTCGCTCGTATTTAAATACACGTTTTAATAAACATGTTATTATGAAAATGATACATTTGACTTCTTTGTTGAGTTTGGTGAGACTGAGAAATAGAAAGGTGATGTACACATTCTATTGAAACATATGTGTCAATGTCGTTATACTAGATGTAGTTCTATTTTAGAAAAACGTGCTGTATGTGCCATCATCGTTATACTACACGTAGGCTTCTTAGAGATCAAATGTTATATGTACCGTTGTCGTGATAATAGACGTAGGCTTATTATACAAAACATGCTGTATGTGCCGTTATATTAGATGCAGGTTTATTATGGAAACATATAGTGTATATGTACCATTGTCGTTATACTAGTTGCAGGTTTATTATAGAAATAAATGTTATATGTGCCATTGTCGTTATAATAGTTACTGGTTTATCATAGAGTCACATGCTGTATGTACCATTGTCATTATACATACGCACGATTATTAGAGAAACACATACTGTATATGTACTATTGTCATTTTACCAGATACAAGTATATTAGAGAAACTCGTGCTGTATATGTACCATTGTCGTTATAATAGTTACTGGTTTATCATAGAATCACATGCTGTATGTGCCATTGTCATTATACATACACACGATTATTAGAGAAACACATACTGAATATGTACCATTGTCATTTTACCAGATGCAAGTATATTAGAGAAACTCGTGCTGTATATGTACCATTGTCGTTGTACTAGATGCAGGTTTAATATAAAAAATAAATGATGTATGTGCCGTTTTCTTTATATTAGTTGCCGGTTTATTATAAAATCACGTGCTTTATAGAAACTTTATTAGAGAAACACATGTTGTATGTGCTGTTGTCGTTATACTAGAAGAAACTTTATTAGAGAAACACATGTTGTATGTGCTGTTGTTGTTATACTAGATGCATGTATATTAAAGAAACACATGGTATATGTACAATTGTCGTTATACTAGAAGAAACTTTATTAGAGAAACACATGTTGTATGTGCTGTTGTCGTTATACTAGAAGAAACTTTATTAGAGAAACACATGTTGTATGTGCTGTTGTCGTTATACTAGAAGAAACTTTATTATAGAAACACATGTATGTGCTGTTGTCATTATACTAGAAGAAACTTTATTAGAGAAACACATGTTGTATGTGCTGTTGTTGTTGTACTAGATGCAGGTATATTAAAGAAACACATGGTATATGTACAATTGTCGTTATACTAGAAGAAACTTTATTAGAGAAACACATGTTGTATGTGCTGTTGTTGTTGTACTAGATGCAGGTATATTAAAGAAACACATGGTATATGTACAATTGTCGTTATACTAGAAGAAACTTTATTAGAGAAACACATGTTGTATGTGCTGTTGTCGTTATACTAGAAAAAAGTGTTATAGTGATTACTACATTAGACCTGTTCTAATGCAGCCTGCTTGGCCTATCGATATCGCAGTGATTATTTTATTTCACTTTCATTCATTGCAAGAATCCACCTAAGGTATAATTATATAGTTTACTATTTTAATAATTGCACATATTGAAATTTAACATTAATATATGTTATATAATAAAGTTTGATAATGAACACTTTGTTTTTTAATGTAAAACATAATCGACTCAAAATATACTCCATAACTTTTCTATACCAGACCTGGCTCCTATGTTTTTGAACTGGCTTCTAGGTCTGAAAATATTTGTCGAGGCCTGTACTAGACACAGATTTATTAAAGAAACACATACTGTATGTACTATTGTCGTTATAATATATGAAGGTTTATTAGAAAAATGCATGTTGTATGTGCCATTGTCGTTATGTTAGATATGTATGTGCCATTATCGTTATGCTAGACACATGATGTATGTACCATTGTCGTTATGTTAGGTATGTATGTACCATTATCGTTATGCTAGACACATGATGTATGTACCATTGTCGTTATGTTAGATATGTATGTGCCATTATCGTTATGCTAGACACATGCTGTATGTACCATTGTCGTTATGTTAGATATGTATGTGCCATTATCGTTATGCTAGACACATGCTGTATGTACCATTGTCGTTATGTTAGATATGTATGTGCCATTATCGTTTTACTAGATGGATGTTTGGTTTAGAAACACATGCTGCCTGTTCTCTTGCCGTTATACTAGATGGAGGTTTATTAGAGAAACATACTGTATGTTGTATCCGCCTTTGTTATTATACTAGATGTGGGTTTATTATAGAAATACATTCTGTGTGCCATTTTCGTTATACTGGGTTCAGGTTTGTTATAGAAACACATGCTGTATGTACTATTGTCGTTATACTGGGTTCAGGTTTTTATAGAAACACATGCTTTATTTACCATTGTCGTTATACTAGAAGTAGGTTTAATATAAAAATATATGCTGTATGTACTATTGTTGTTATAGTAGGTGCAGTTTTGTTATAGAAACACATGCTGTATGTACTATTGTCGTTATACTGGGTTCAGGTTTTTATAGAAACACATGCTGTATTTACCATTGTCGTTATACTAGAAGTAGGTTTAATATAAAAATATATGCTGTATGTACTATTGTTGTTATAGTAGGTGCAGTTTTGTTATAGAAACACATGCTGTATGTACTATTTTTGTTATAGTAGGTGCAGTTTTGTTATAGAAACACATGCTGTATATGCCGGCAAACGGAGACACCTTGATCTATACCTCGATAAAGTTGGTTTTATTCCAAAGAGCAGAATAGTATATGGATAACTCTAATTGTGTTAAAACTGCTAATAACAAAAAAAAAAAGAAAAACTTGAGCATTTCTCTCTCTGAGTGATTCTTATTCTGCAAATCAGTCTACATATCAATCATAGACTGTAGTAGGCTCACAGCTCATATTACCCATATAGAAATCTCAACTCTCGTTTCATTTAATTCTAAATTATTATTTTAGTAGATAATATAATGACAATAAAATTAATGTGATCTTAGATCATGCCCGAAACGAAATTAGCCTAACAGAATTCATAAATAGTGTATGTTTAATTATAATACTTTCCTATGTCATCAGAACTTCCTATATTTAACGAAAATATTAAACTTGGATGAAGTATTTCATAGCTCTAAAATTAATAATACATATAAGTATGGCATATAGGCTGACAGCAAACCAACGAGCTTTGATGCTGCAAGTGTAATGTTATTTATACAGACAATAATTAAGCATGATGCAATTAACTTTTGGTTACCATGTATAATTTATACATTAGTAAAGCTGTGATAGCAGAACTATTTTATTATTCATAGGGTAATTATGTTTGTAGTCTGCTTTCTTTATCTGTGATTCTTCGGTAGCTTCAGTACTTCGATATTTTCTTGTTTCACTTGTTCACGTTTCTAAGATAGTGTCTTTGTTTTTTCCGAAATTTTGCTCAATCTTACTTTGATCTTATGGCGTTGAACAACGAAACCTGGCTGAACTTTGGAAACGTTAGCCATAATATTCGTGATGCAAATGACGCTTGACTATTTAACTTTAATTATTTATAATCAACAAATGTCTATCGTTTCAAACATATGGCTTCCATAGTCCAGTTCAGCTGATGAGTTCTGGTAATGTGCAAAAGGTCTTCTATGGAGTAATCTGTGGACAATGAAAAATAAATATGCAGTTCATACAAACTCCAAACTTGAAATGTGTAACAGCCAAGCTAAGATCAGTGTAATATTCTTCAATAAAATTTACAGTTAATGATAATTAGTCTTAGTTATTAGTGGCAGGTAAACTACAGAAAACCTCAATGACCACTCTGTCTTAGTTTATCAGTTGAGTGTCTTTGCTGTTAGCGGTGTTTTCAACCCTTATCCCAAAACCACCTTAGGAGGCTGGACTTGCTAATTACGTGAACAAACAGATGCAACAGCCGAACATGGCTTATTTTGTTTACCTGTCTTGAGTAATTTATTTTCTCTGTCATTTATATTCAACTTCTGATCAAAGCAACCTACGTAGATAGATTAGAACTAAAACTCAACCCATTAATGAGTATAGCTAATTAAGTAAACTATTTTAACTTTTTACTTATAAATATTAGATTGTATTGTTTCATTATTTGAGTGCCTTCACTGTAAGCGACATTTTCGGCCGTAATCCTAGCAATTTCTCACCCCATTCGGCCAGCTCAGGAGATTTATGTTAGTTCTAAATCCATATACTAAACTAACAATGCGAAATTAGTTTTGTAATAAAATAGTAATAATAATTTAAAAATGATAAAAATAGACATATTATACATTTTAACCAACACTATTAAAGAAATAATAGACTATATTTTAGTTATGAAACACATAAACACTAGTGGTTTGCTTTGTGCGCTATCGTAAATTTAATGTTTCTTGAATAATCTGACATCAATAAACTCAAAACTTTACACTGTTCCTCTTAACAACAGTTTGTAATCTATAAAACCCATTAAACGGCTACGATGGTGTAATTTTAGAGTAACTTTACATATGAGATAAATTACCATGACATTTGTTACTGCTTAGTCATAGAGTCAGGTAGCAGGACAATGCTGATAGTACAGCAAAAAAAACTTAAAATTTATGAAGATAAAAAATAAATAATTGTAATAAGTTGAATTTAATAGCTTTGTTTGTTTTAGAGCAAAGCCACATTGGGCTATATGCTGTGTCCACCTCAGGAAATCGAACCCCGGACTTTAGGGCTGTAACTTTATAAACTTATCGCTGTCTCACCGAAAAACAAATTTAATAACAGAATGATTCAAGATTATCGATACTTTCTTTTTTCTTTACCTACTATTTTCAAACAGTGTTTTCTGTGTTGCCAGATATTCTTGAGTAGTCTTCTTTTTCCCAACATATTTGAAAAGCAACTCATGATAGTGTCTCATTTCCTTTCCTCAGATATTCCTCCAAATTGTCTTTTTCTTTGCCCACCATTCTTCAGTGGTGTTTTTTATTTTTTAATTTTTGCCTACTATTCTTAATTAATGTACTTAGTTTTTTGTCTGTTATTTTTGAGCAATGTTTTCTTTCTCTTCGGCTAGACCTGATGTGAAAGGAACCAGGGGGGTTGACCTTACATGGGATGTTGTAAAAGATTTTTATGTACATAATGTTTCTATAAGCCAACTAGATTAAATCCTAGATGGACAATCTGAACTTCTTCTTCTTCTTCGCATTTATCGGTATTATTTGTGGTTTTCTTTTCAGGTCCTTGTTCTCTACTCCTTACTATTCTGTGTAAGAGTTACATTCATACTGCATTTTCTCATTTCCTCTCTCACTACACCCATCCACCTTTTTATTGGTCTTCTTCTGGTCCTTTTCCTTTCCACTATCATATTTATCTCTCTTCTCTTCTTTCCGCATGACCAAACCATCTAAGATGAATTTCCCTCATCTTCTTCATAGTTAGTATTATTTTCACCATCTCTGTAATGTTTGTATTCCTGGTTCAGTCTTTCTTTGACATTCCTTTCACCCAAGTCAACATATACATCTCCACCAAATTTATTGTATAATACTCTTTCTTAACCTACAACATTCAGCACCATATAACATGACTGGTCTCTTTCACCTTTATTGTCATCCGTCTAGCATACACATGTCCACTGACTTCTTTCTATTTCATCCATGCTTTGTTTGTTCCTTCCTTAACCTCGTTACTCACTCCCTTATCTGCCTGGACAGTTGATCCAATGTACTTAAATGCCTCCAGTTTCTTGAACTCTTCATAATCGAGGAGCACCTTGTCATTTTTTCTTACTTCCCCCTCCATTACGGTTGGCTATTATGTACTCTGTTTTTGTTCTACTTATTTTCAAACAATATTTTACAAGACTTTCTTTCCACTTCTTCAGTTTCACTTTTACTTCAGCCTCACATATAGCTCTGGTACATTCATTTTTACTAAGCACCACCGCATCAGCTCTCTTGGCAATCTGTTCTAAGTTTTTTCCAGGTGGTTGAATACCATGTACAAGTATTTTATCTTTTCCCTAAACTTCTCTATCAACCCTCTAAATGCAAATATAACATCCATTGTTGACTACCAAGCATAAACACAACTATTCTGTTCCTACTCTCAGTCTGTTATCTACAACCCTCTCCCAAACCTTTATTATATGACTCAGCAACTTTATGCCTCAATAATTGCTACAGTCTTTCACATCACCCCTCCTTTTAAATGTTAACACGATTCTATCCCTCCGAGCATATAGCGTCTTTCCTTCTGTCATTATAACTTTGTAAAACCTATATAGCATGTGGCCCACTAACATTCCTAGCTTCTTAAATGCTGCAATAGGTATATAGACTGAGCCGCCTACTTTCCCAGTTTTCATTTTCTCCAAATCTTTATCTCTCTCCACCTCCTCCACTGTTGTATTTTCCAGCATTAATTGGTTTTTCGTACTTTTCTTCGGTCTATCTCACTTATTATCTTCTTTTAATAGGTGTTTGAAATTTGCTCTCTATCTCTTTTTGATATCTGTCAGACTTACAATAACCTTACCATTATCATCCATAATAAATTTCACCTCACCCATATCCATTACTCTCGTTCCCATGGCTTTGACTAGCCTACACACAAATCCCCCCCTCCCTTCCCTCTAACTCCTTACACACCTCTACATACGCTTTCTCTTTGGTACCTATTGCTTTCTTTGTCTCCTTCTTCACTACTATGCGTGCCTGCAGATCATCCATTTCATTGGTTTGCGTCACATCTTAAGTTTTAATTTCTTCTCCTTCACATTCGCTTGCATTTCCTCATTACACCACCATGTCTCTTATTGGATATAATTTTTCCCTTTGATCTTTCCCAGAACATTGGTCATCACGTCTAATACGCATTTTGACAACATCCCCGTATTTCATTCACGTTTTAATCCCATTCAATCTGCCCGCAAACCGTCATTATCTAGTCTGAGAACTCCTTTGATGTATCTGGCAGGTAAATGTCTAAGTCCGTTCTCAACCATAAGTTCAATATATTATTCAGCTGCTTTTTTAGATAATACATCTACATGATAATGATATATGCGTTTCGTTTACATCCGTTACAATACACTGGACATTTTACTTGTGGTACTATTTATAGCATGCTATTTTTAAGTAATGTTCTTTCTTTGCCCACTATTCTTAAGTAGTCTTTTTTCTTTGCCTCGTTTTCTAATAATGTTCTTTCTTTGCCTGGTATAATTAGGTAATGTCTTCTTTCTTTGCCTGCTATTCTTAAGTAGTCTTTTTTCTTTGCCTCGTTTTTCTAATAATGTTCTTTCTTTGCCTGGTATAATTAGGTAATGTCTTCTTTCTTTGTTTGCTATTCGTAAAGGATATCTTCTTTTTTCGCTTGGTATACTTAAGTAATATATTCTTTCTTTGCCTGGTATTATTAGGTAATGTCTTCTTTCTTTGCTTGCTATTCGTAAAGGATATCTTCTTTCTTTGTGTGCTATTCTTAGGTAATATCTCCTTTTTTCGCTTGGTATACTTAAGTAATATATTCTTTCTTTGCTTAGTATACTAAGTTATATATTCTTTTTTTTGCTTGGTATACTTAAGTAATGTTCTTTCATTGTCTACTATTCTTAAGTAATGTCGTCTTTATTTGCCTGCTATTCTTAGGTAATGTCTTTTTTATTTGCCTTCTGTTCTTAAGTAATGCTTTTTTCTTTGCCTGCTTTTCTTAAGTAATACATTTTCTTTGGCTGGTGTTATTAAGTAACATCTCTTTCTTTGCCTGCTATTCTTAAGTAATGTCTTTTGTCTTTGCCTGGTACCTTTGACTGGTGGTTTCTTTTTTTGCCAGCTATGCTTGAAAACAGGACATTCTCTCTCTCTTTTTTTCTTTGCTCGCTATGTTTGAATAGTGTCGTCTTTCTTTGCCTGCTCTTCTTAAGTTTTTTCTTTATCCATAATATTAATAGCAGTTCTTCCTTTCCCCTCTATTCACTCCGCACATTCAAGTATTTTAGTGTCTTTATTTGTTTGAAATATTTCAGTAGTGTCTCATTTCTTTGTTTCATCTCATATGGCGTATCACCTTTGTTTCCGTA
The DNA here is from genome assembly GCF_000517525.1 of Limulus polyphemus. Classification (NCBI taxonomy): domain Eukaryota; kingdom Metazoa; phylum Arthropoda; class Merostomata; order Xiphosura; family Limulidae; genus Limulus; species Limulus polyphemus. The sequence goes on along the minus strand of NW_013666639.1, from coordinate 33,056 downwards.
TAATTTCTTTGACAGTTTTTGACTACTTTTGTCCTATTTCTTCATCTAATAGTCTTGAATAGTACTTTTGTTTTACATGATAGTATGATAGCCAATGAGACGAATTTTCTAGCAGTGAACACAACAAATATGAAAGGTCATTATATGAATAGTTATATGTTTTTTATCATAGATGCACTGTTAAAAAATGCGTTAAAATAACACAGCTTACACAGTTTGATGTTTGGATGGCTGCAACACAAGTTCAAGTTTAAAAAACATTCATTATGGTATAACAAAACTAAATACAAACGTGTTTGCTCATTCTGCAGAGTTTGTTTTGAGTTTTATACAATCTACATAACACTAGAAACTTAGGTATTTCATAACATAAATTAAAAGCCAAATACTGCATAAAAACACTATATTTTAGTAATCTCAGATGAGGAGCGATTCGTTTCCATCATGTGCTGCTTGCTCTTTAACTGATAAAACCGAAAAGTATCATTTAAAGGAACTTCACAGCATAACAATCTATTTAAGCAAATACAATTTTGTATTAAAAACCACGCGTCATTTGTAATTTTAGAGCATAAAAACTTGTGTTTATAGTGCTATAACAATCAAGTGTGTTATAATAGTTCACACAACTTGTGTTGTGGTAAAGTAACACAATGTTTGTGTTAGTTTAAAACACAATATGTTTTACAGTGTATGTTTCGCCTAAAATATTGCTATATAATTTTACATTTGGCTTCTATACTAAATTATATTATTATTGTTAGACTATAGCCTAAAAATGTGACCTTCCTTCAGGTATAAGCCATAAGAACGGACAGTGCCCATTGAACACTGCTTGGAATTTACTAACCAACGAAAATAAAAACAATGTTGGATGTGACATCAAAACTGAATCTATCGTAAAACTAGATTTGTTATATTATCTTGTGTCGGACAAATTAATCAATTTTAGATGACATAATGAAATAATTATTTGCTTGTTTTAGCCTTAGAAACACTTAATTTCTAGCTAGCTATCTATAATGTATTTCTGAATTTGAAGTTTTGTTCTAAATTATTTGTTTAATTAGTCTGTGTCACTTACTTTTGGTTATTATATTAAAACATTTCACATTAGGTTGCTGAATCCACGATTGTATAACATAAGTTTCCAGTGGTAAATATTTACAGATGTAAACAAATTATTGATACTTATAAATTCCTGTGAGTGGTTTTTTTAGTTACAAAATTCTCCTACGTTATTAATTAAGATTAAATATCACTCTCACTTAGTATCCCAAGACTATCCGCATAACTATATTTATTATTATTATTGTAATTTCCACTAGCGTTTTAGATCTGCCTGCCAGTTATATTATTAATATTGTATAAGAGGTAAATATTTTGAGTCTGTCTGTACAACTAGATACGTTACTGTTATTGAAACATAAACAATATTTCCGCGTGTATCTATATAACTAGAATAAGTTGCTATTATTGACCTGCATAAGTAGAGTTTTATTAATATAATGTTTTTCTATGTTTAAAATGTACGTGTATCTGCACAACTAGATTAAATTACTGCCATTGTACTGTACCTTAGTATTTGAAGTTTACCTGGTTGTACTGACGACTTTATCACAATTACAAGATAATCGCGGTTTGTGTTAATGTGGTATGGTTGCCACGTATTGAATATTTTGTTTGGAACGAAAATGATCTTCAAAGGAGGATACTCTTTGGAATTATGGTGGGATCTGTTTGACTATTTAGGCTAATAAGGTGTTATTTTATGCATTTTTTTACACACTGTTTCTGTAAAAATATCTGCGTGACATTACGTTTGCATCCTATCAGCCTTTATAGCTTTACATTGTCATAAATTATAAATTTTATTTCTTTGGAATACTTAAATGACATGTGAAATCTCTGTGGAACTCCTTTTGTTTATTAATTCTACTTCAAATCATATCAGAGCCTAATATCTTACAATATGAGTTAGCTCAGATAATAGAAAAAAACGTGGTCTGGAGATGTTAAGAAATGGGATGATTACTTCCACTAACTACCAAACAAGAGCTCTTGGTATGTTAAACTAATGGAGAAATTCTAATCTTTTCGTTCCTGACACTGTATTCAATAACTCTCTGGAATATTCCCCAGCAGGATCTCTCTCACCCAAGCCTACTGTACTTAAAGTGTTTTGGCAAACATTACCAGATTAAACTTTGAAATGCTGAGGTTGTCAAACAATTATATGGGTTGAAAATTACTAAATTTTCACTGATGCCTTCAGAACAAAGTACTTTCAATAATTAAAAAACACAATGTTTAGAAAATTTACAAGCAAGTATAATCATAATTAAAAAGAAGATAACATTTCAAGCAAATTATAATTGATGCATGAGAAAAATTCCAATATAACCAAACATTCGCATTTGTTCACCAAAACAAACTAAAAAAATGAATGATAGAATAGCAAATGTATTCTAGACATTCGGAAACCCTGTTGTAAAACATGTTAGCTTTATTTGTTGTTCTTCTTTGCATAAAAGATAAACGATAGTGTATCAAGTAGGAACTTTCTGTAAAACAAAACAGAAAAACCTATTGTCATACATGCTAATGTAACACCGATAGTGAAATGTGTAAACAATTCATCTTAAAATTATGAATAATGTATATTAAACTCGACATTTAGAAACGACTTACTGCGTCACAGACTACAACAATTGAAAATACCGCAGTTGTGACACAATTTAACATTGTGGCATATATGATATAGCTCATATTTATTAAAATATCTATGTATTTATAATCCAATGGAACTCGAATAATGGATAAAGAAAAGTCCACGCCACTTAATGATAATGTAAATATTTTATTTTTCCAGCTTCAACTTCCACAGTTTAAGTAACTAACGTTCAAAACTCAGTATTCACACCATTGAACTAACTAACGTGTTCCTCTATTTATTTGTTGAAACAAAGCTAAGTATTCATAGCATTGAACTCAGTAACTTGTTCCTCTATTTCTTTGTTGAAACAAAACTCAGTATTCACACCATTGAACTAACTAACGTGTTCCTCTATTTATTTGTTGAAACAAAGCTAAGTATTCATAGCATTGAACTAACTAACTTGTTCCTCTATTTATTTGTTGAAACAAAACTAAGTATTCATAGCATTGAACTCACTAACTTGTTCCTCTATTTCTTTGTTGAAACAAAACTCAGTATTCACACCATTGAACAAACTAACTTGCTAAGAGTAACATATACAAACTGTCTAAATTATGTATGCACTGATTACTCATGAAGTGACGAACAGACTCACTAATTCAATAATTATAGTTTGATTCGTTGTTTAGATATTGGTGAAATTGTTTTGTAAACATTAAAGGGGCTAAGCGTGGCTAAATCATTAGCATGCCATACTGCGGAGCTGGGGTTCGGTAGTCTACGTTTCGTTCTCGCTAAAAAAAGGGGGGCCGTACTTTGGGGCTGTAGGCACGTTATAAGAAAGACTGTAAAATCCCACTATCCAGCCTAACAAGAGTAGTCCTAAGAGTGGGCAGTAGGTGGTGACTAGCTGCCTTTCTTCTAGTCTACCACTTTAAAATTAGGGATCACTAAATTAAACTTATACTTCAATGATTAGCAATAAGGTGACTTTGACAATCAGCAACATTAATATTCATATATCTAAATATTACAGTAATTAAATCATTAATTATGTATGTGAAACACAGAGTGGAATCATAGTTTTGGTTAATATAGCATTTTTTTTATTTGTGTATTGTTCCTAAACTATTCAGTAACTAAATTTGATCTGGTATTCTTTTTCGTGGCTTAGAGTATGTACATAGATTGGTTGACCTCTGGTTCTTTTTTCATCATTTGCTTTCTTTTCACTGGGGAAAAGGCCCGGCATGGCCAGGTGGTTAGGGCACTCGACTCCCAAACTGAGGGTC
>NW_013666639.1:13079-28105 GCF_000517525.1 Limulus polyphemus | reverse complement strand
AAAAACAAACAAACACTGGGGAATTCTCTCTACGTAAGTGGTTGTGCGAATTATTTGGTGATTTTAACCATGATAATACATTAGAAATGATATCAATAGGAACCCCGGTCTCTTAACCAATTTGATTTCTTTGTGGAACAAAGTGATTTTTGAGCCTAATTCGCTGCCCATTCTCCTGTTGATTTACTTCTAAAAATATCACGATTGGATGATCTTTGAACTGCTTGCCCTTTTGGGTTCTATAAACCACATCATTGATTGACTATTGCATAAGGTCTTTCCCGACATCTACTTAAATTTAGAGATCGTCCTCTCTTGTGGCTTAGATTTTACAGACCCACCATGTGACTATTATTAAATCTCCTCTTATCAGCATTTACATCATAGTGAGTTTCATCTTCTCGCTACTTGATTCAAGTCTTTGTCAAGAAGGGTAATTTAAGGCACGATGGTGTTTCTTAACCTCATTGCATACGCTGTGTAATAAAGACTCTGCTGAGTGATGGTGTTTAAAGTGTGACTACAGAAGGTTCCTTTGTGGACATCAATGATGCTAATATGTGTTGCATGTAGCTTCACATATCGCTGTTTCATAACTGATGAGTAGGAGGGAAGATATTGATGATAAATTATCCAATGTTCATCCACATAAATGGCTAACTTATATAAACGCATGTGGCTGTATCCCTTCAACAATTCACCAAAAAGAGATGAGAAGCTGGTGTTCTGATTTTTCTGATCCCATGAAGTTGAAGCAACTTCTCAAACAAGGATGATTCAAGGTTTTATTCGTAATACAACTAAATTTCCATAGGCAACTCCAGATGTTGAAACAAATTAGCTGACAACATTTCTTCCAGAGTTTGTGCTTTCTGGATAGGAAAACCATATGCTTCTAGTTATTTGGTGAAATATTCTATTATTGCCAAGATATATTTATTTCTGGTGTTGCTCTGTGGTGGAGAAGCGAGCACACTATCAGCATTTCTTTTCAATGGTGTTCCAACACAATACTGCTTTTATGTTGTTCCTTTGTTGACCTTTTTTTACTCCATTCAGTTCGTATGAATTACCCCAATCCTCTACAGAATTCTAGTATCCAACTCATTAGAGGCATTTTTTATTCTATTTTTAACACCTAAGTGCCCAGCTATTCAGAGGTTGTAGAGCTGATGACGTACTTTTGATTGTAGTGCTGGGGAAGTAGCAACTAAAGTTGTAAATGTTGTTCACTTTTATTTCCCATTTTTGTATAACAAGATTTACTTTGAAATAAAAAATCCCACTGTGCCACCTACATATATATTTTTGTACCCATCCCGAACTACTGGAAATTTGGCTTAATATTCATATTTTTTGCATGAGCATTCTTGAGTTGATTATAGGAGCACATTAGTTTTTCATCATCTGTATGTGTCTCATTTTGGATTTATTATATTCTGTTGCACTTTTTGGTTGGTTGTCTTTATTATCCTACACATTCTTCTTCCCACAGTGTTTACCTTTCTTTGTAATACAAGGTCTTCAGTATACTTCATTATCATTTCCATGGTTTCGTAGAAGATAATGCACAATATTCTGAAGTTTCTGAAGTCATCTTGATAACTGGTCTTCTTGGTATCAAAATGTATCAGCTGCCTCGATGCTGACTTCAGATCTGTCAGAAGTATAAACTTATGTCTATATATAGTAAAAAGGAAATGACCTAGGACTCAGAAAACACTTAATAGATCTTTAAAATTCTACAATATCACTTTTTCTACAGAAATTCATTGCCATTATATAGTAGGCGATCACATGTATTTTCTCGTGTTTTACTTGTGATAACACTGCTCCCACTGAAAAATTACTGGTATGTATGTAAGTAGTGGTTAGTTGTCCCTTTAGTTTATTGAATTATTCACAATCAGCAGTCCAGTAAAACATGCCAGTTCTTCCTAATGGTTTATTTAGAAACTGAGCTTTTAGAGAATAATTATAAAATAATGATTGTGGGAGCACATTCCAAGACTTCCACTCACCTCACGCAAGTTCTACAGTATTGACCAATTTTTGACAGATTTAATCTTTGGTAGGTCTGTAGATACGCCCTCTTTTCACTGATTATCTGTCTCAGAAAGTTCACTTGTTGACAATACTATTCACACTTCTTTGTATTCAGCTTAATAAGCTCTTTAATCACTGAATCAAATACTCTTATTTTCCTCCACAAGCATCAATGAAAGTCTTTCTATGTGTCATTATGCAATACAAGTAAACAATCATTCAAGATTAGATCAAATATTTTGCATTCTGTTAGTCAGTCAAACGTACGAAGTGTATTACATACTTCAAATTGTAACAAATCTTATTTTCTGCAGTAAAAATTGTCTTTCCTGAACTTGCTTGAGTTTTTGCACTTTTCAATACACATTCTTCAGTTCCAATGTTAAAAAGTCTTCTGACTGAGATAAAATATTCAATGAATAGACTTCCTTCTTTGTGACTTCTTTTACCTTCTGGTAGCATACACAAAATCATGTGGAGCCAATATTATCCTCAGAAGTACAGTAGATGATACACAAGGACAAGTACTTGGTTCATTTATGCCTTGTTCTTTAATTTATTCTATTTCTTTGATAGCCGCAGCCTGTCTTTGGAGCTGCATGTCCAATGTAAATATTATGAAGTACATTATGTGTTCCAACTTAAGTTGTTAGGGCAACCAAATAAGTTATCTTGTATTCTATGAACAAGTTACATAATCTGTTTAATTAGTCAGTTCTAAGACTTGCAGAACTCCAGTCATATAATTCATGTAAATGAGGTGGTAAGCTACCAGTATATAAAGATTTTTACACCATACTTCTCAAATCTTATGTTTAATAACACTATTTCTGGTGTTCTATGGTGTGAAGGTATTGGTTGTAGAGCTTTACATCTTGACATGTTCTCTCCATGATTGGGCCAAATCTTATTGTTTGTTGTGGTTATGGTCGTAATGATGACATCCTTATTTTCAGATCCACGAAAGATTTTTTCATCCACTAATACCTATGGATAATCTGGAATGTCTTATTGTACCATACAATAGTCAACACACCTGAAATTATTCCCAATAAGTCCTAGTAAAAGTATCTCACTTTTTCGTGGTGTAATACCTGCTCCCATAATTGTCATTGGAAGTTCAATGTCCGGTGTTATATCTCTTGTGCATTGCAGAGTTATTTTTTTGGTCTCACTATCAAACTGTTTGAAGCAAAGTTAATCTCACTTCTATACTCCTGTATGAAGTTTATTCTCAATATTCATTCTTCCTGAATGTTCATTACCCACAGATCATGTTGTGTAGAGAAACTTCTGATAGTGAGGATGACTTTTGACTTTTCTCTTACTGGAACTTAATGGGAAAGAACTCACTGCTGGCACCAATCTACCTTCTTGATTCATCTCTTGGCAAGTTTCACGTTCTCATTATCAAATCAGGTTGAAAATGCAACCAGTGTCAATCAACATGTTGAAAAATGTCCTATAAACCAATTCTTTGACTCAATGGTGTTTCGTTAAACAATGAACTCCTATCTTAATTGTGGCAGAGACAATATTCTCAAAAAATTTCATCTCTTACTCCAAATAATTCCTGTTTTTTTATATTTTGCCAGCTCTATAACGAGATAATAGAACAATTAAAACATTTGTCACGTGCCAATAAATCCATTTCACGTGGAGCATCTACATATATAAATTGAGCAAGTCTTTAAACGTCTTGAGCAAATGTGGCTAATGTCTCGTCCTTCTTTCTCACCCTGCTCTTAAACTTTGCTTTAGAAACTTTGTGATGTAATACTCCTAATCTAGTTTGATAAAGCCACACAACCAATACATGTTAATTGTTATGACTCTGTTAATATTGTTAACTCTGAAACAAGATGATTAGCTTACTTTTCACAACTCGATCGATTTACTTTAGAAATTATTTCAGTCTGAGTCTGATATGTTTCTCATAATAGTTTATTGATTTTGTTATTTGCCAATATTGCTGAACTGCCCTGCTATATTATACTGCATAACTTGATCAGGTAGTGGTGAAGCTGGAATAGTCCTGCAGTTTTAGGTGGTACGATGTTAGTGGTAACAGTGTGGTAATTTCATTTTTATTTCGGGTTCAAATCCGAGACGATAAAATATACATCGTGAAAAATAATTACCACATTTGCGCCCAACGTGGGTTCGTCCCATGATTCTTAACTTAAGCCATAGGACGTGGCATGTTTGTGGGATGGGAAGAATGTAATAGTTTGAGCTGTTAAGGAGTGCCTTACTAGCAAACAATAGGGAGCTAGTGCCTTATCTCTTTTGATAGAAAACTTGACTAATGTTTCGTGTGAGAAGTTCCGTGTTCATATCCGAGGGAGGAAATATACAGGAAATAAATTAAATTACCACATTGGGTGTCACATTAATAACAACTAAAACTACTGCAACAGATATATAATATAAGGCTTCAACTATTCCATATTGCATAGTTAGTGGTATTTTAGGTTTAAGTTCTTAAAAAGTGTGTCTGGTTTGATTCCTGCATTTACTAATTCAGTTTCTGTATACTTAACCCTAGAATTGGTGTTAGTTTATACATTCCCCATTATTACTTTATCTTGTTGTTATAATCCTTCTGTACTCTAATGACCTAATTTTCTTCTTCCTTTTTTTTACATTTTGTACATCTTTTTTTCCCCTCATTTTATGTCCTATTGTACTTTGTCAATTTTGTTGTTGTAATCCATCTGTACATTTTCTATAGCTTTCTAAGTCTCGTGTTTGGTCAAATTGTTTTTGTTCATATTTCATCTGTAAATCTCATAACTCATTCATGTAAGTTCTCTCTTAAATTTCTAATTCATTCTTTTGATTTTCTTTTAATTTTTTGTCCTTTTGTATTTCCTTTAAGTTTTCTGTAAATTTTTTTTTATCTTTAATTTTTGTCTTTTTCTTTTTATGCACATCATTTCCGTTGTTTGCCAAATCTTGATTCGAGCTGCGTTATCATCTTGAAGTTGATTCTTGAATATGTTTTATTTTACCAAACTAATCCCACTCATGACACAGACATTGTGATAGTTTCCGTCACTGGGGAAGGTTCTTTTGAATATTCTCTTAACAATAATAGAAATGTTTTAGTTCTTACCTTAAACTTCCACAGTTAGTGTTAACAACATTCACCGATAGGCATACCTTGACAAATAAATTAAAATAAATTCCACCAACTTGCTAATTTCGTACTTCTATTTCTTCCTCGAAACAGAAATTTCATATTAACAGCATTAAACCAACTTTCTCACAGCAACACACAAATTGACTAATTCATGCTGTTATTACTCATTAACTGAGTAACAAACTTGATAACTTATTTTAGCCCAAATTGTTTCCTAATCTCAGAGAAAGATCCTGACATTAAGTTTACGCTCATCATATTACATTAAGCTTCCTTAGGTATAAACAATAACACAAATTTCGAGAAACGTCTAGGTTAAGAATGAAAGCTAAAATGATATATTCTTTCAACTAATACATTAATCGTTAATTTTAGATATTTTAATGGAGTGTATATATATATATAAAACCATAATACATTACTACGTGAAGTGAAACACCTAAAGGAAATGGAGCTTAACATCACTTTAGCCAACGTTCCCACCTTTTTCGTTACCCATCACTTCTTTATTATCTGAGCCTCAGAAAAGCATGCATGGTTTGTATTACTCGAGTTTCATGTTAAAATATTACTCTTCCATGTAGATTAGAATAATCATCTACATTCCAGTTAAGTTTGCAAATAATGAATTTTACTATGGGCTACAAAGTAAATTATCTCCAATATTTAATGTAGAAAATAAACTTACGCGCAAACAAGAACTACCAGTAAAAAATCATTTCTGTCTTAATAAAAAAATTCAAACATCTCTTTAGTTTAAAAATCAAGATATGTTTACCCCATTAGTTTCTAAACGCGCCTCTCAGCATAAAACTTTAAGACCTGGGAATAAATAAGTTTAATTCCTTTAGCTCGTGCATGTTGGCCAAATAATCAAATTCTTATAGATCTGTAGAAGGGAAATGGTTGAAGTCTTTGTGCTCAATAAACTTAAATAAATAATTACTCTTTCTTTTGGTAAGTTAACACATGTTATATTACAGCTACCTAATATATCAGTTTTATATTTATATTTTGTTGTCTGAAAAACCTGGATTATTTGTTTGTTATAAAGCACAAAGCTACTCAATGAGCTCTATGTGCTCAGACCACCGCAGGTATCGAAACCCAATATTTAGCGTTATAAGCCCACTGAGTTATTATTGAGGCACAGGGGGGCAGCCTAGATTAAAACATATATAATATTATTATTTGTATAACATACAGGAAGTGATATACAACTTTTACATAATTTGAAGATATAATAATCTTGTATTCTGATTAGTCTGTGTACGTTTTATCTACCTATAGACAGTTACATCCTATTGAAAACATGAGCTGATTACCTGTAAAACCTTAAAGTACGAATTAATGCATTAATTCTGTGAAGAAACGTATGTGAGTAGCTTCAAAAAGTAAAACCTTGAACTGACTCTCCGTAAACTTAGAAAAAACGGTAAAATCATTTACTGAATAGATGTAACCTTTTAAAAATGGCAGTGAAATCGTAAATTGTTTATCAGTATTATGAATAATGATGTAAAATTTTGAAGTGATTGCTTATAGACAGATATGATATATGAGGTGCAGAAGTTTCATTGTTTGTTTTTGAATTTTGCGCAAAGCTACCCGAGGGCTATCTGTGCTAGATTTCTTAATTTTGAAGTGATAGACTAGAAGGAAGGGAGCTAGTCAACACTATACACCACCAACTACTGAGCTACCATTGTGAGATCGAATAGTATAAGTTGATTGTCACTCTTATTACGCACCCACAGCCACAAAGTGCGGAGTCCATTGTTTTTACATTATTGGAGCACGACCTATGGAACTTCAGATTACTGTAGAGCCAGCTAACCAACAAACTCCGCTCGGCACAAGTGCGGAATAATTATCCATTACCTGTCACGATTATAAGGTTGTAAAACTGTGAGTTATTCATGTATTAAAGGGTATAAAAAGGGAAATTTTGAGCTGATTATTTAAAACAGATAAAAGTTTGGATGATATTTCTGAAGAGTAGAAGTGTGTATATTGTTTAAAATATGTTAATCGCCATTTCTATATATGACATTCGAATATATATATATAGCGATATGATAGTAGTTATGTTAATTTTAATATCTCAAGGAAAAAGGAGCGTAACACAACATTTCGTTAAAACATTTGAGAGGTATAAATTAGGCCTACTTGGAATAAAACTTGACCCCATTTTATATTAGACTGGTACTAAAACGAATGGGCTAACAATTACATATATATATATAAATTTTACCTGATATAAAAAGTAACAGTAAAGTTATGAACCAGTTTAATAAAATAAGAACGACAACTGTGGTTTGTGATGTAAAATAGTCTAACATTTCAGGTTTGGCCATAGCCAGTGGCACCATTACTACAACTCAACATGACACCGTTTGTGGGCGATAATCGATCTTTTCACACATACATGAATAATCGTAGCGTTGCCATATAGATAATGTCCTTCACCAGCCTAAACACTTTGAACATGTCTATAGACAATGTCCTTCACCAACCTAAACACTTTGAACATATCTATAGACAATGTCCTTCACCAACCTAAACACTTTGAACATGTCTATAGACATCGATCTTTTCACACATACATGAATAATCGTAGCGTTGCCATATAGATAATGTCCTTCACCAACCTAAACACTTTGAACATGTCTATAGACAATGTCCTTCACCAACCTAAACACTTTGAACATGTCTATAGACAATGTCCTTCACCAGCCTAAACACTTTGGAAATGTCTATAGACAATGTCCTTCACCAGCCTAAACACTTTGAAAATGTCTATAGACAATGTCCTTCACCAGCCTAAAAACTTTGAACATGTCTGTAGACAATGTCCTTCACCAGCCTAAACACTTTGAACATGTCTATAGACAATGTCCTTCACCAGCCTAAACACTTTGAACGTTTCTATAGACAATGCCCTTCACCAGCCTAAACACTTTGAACATGTCACCCACATGCCGCAAATTGCAAATGTATATTTTTTGTCATTCCAAACCTGTTCAATTAAGAATTTGATTCACTAATTTAAGGACAGTGTTTGTTTAGACAATTACCATAATCATTATTAAGATAATTTCTTAACTATCATAGCCAGAAAGCCTTGATTTAACTAATGACAATATCGAAGTGATTAACTTTAGACATTCAGATTTATACTATCTCTAATTGTTTTTATAAACTATTAAGGTACAAATCCAATTATATCATTACGGTTATAGTAATTCATTAACTTTATGAAATGACTATCTATAGAAAGTTGTCATACATTAACTATTTTACGTGAACAAATTATCTATAGACAATTTAAAAGACTGTAAAACCTATATCTGACTTTAGTATCTAAAAACTTTTCACAGACGGTAAAAACTTTACCTGAACTGATTATTTATAGACAATTATAGGATATTAAAACGTGCCTATATTAATTATGTAAAGACACCCTAACCTGAGCAGAGTACTTAAAGATAGTCAAATATCATAAACTGACAGTTATAAGACTATGAACAATTCAAAGGCACTAATGTACTGACCTAAACTGAATATCAAAAGGCACTTAAACGCAACTGCTAAGTAAATGTCGTGGAAAACAATAAAAATCCACATATGAAACACTAAGTCTTAAAGAGAAAACTATATCAGTATTACAACAAAATTATTTTTAATTAAATTTTACAGTGTTGAGTCAATACCTTACTTTCCTGTTTATTTGGCTTATTGTAGTATTTCATCATTTTACTTGATGTTAAAATAAAACTGTAACGTGTCTCTTACAAATGAACAATAATTGAATGATTATACTTGAATCAACGAGTGTATACATTTTTTTGCTGTTTTGCACACATAGTCAGTCAGCTGACAAACTTTATCTAGTAAAATGTTGTGAAATGGAAATATATTTTTTGAAATATCAATACCAATTTCTAGTTAAAAGTAAAAAGAGTCAAATAAAGTTGAGAAGCTTGTGTAATTTCAATTAGCATGCAAAGGAAGCTGAATATAACAGCTTTAACATTAAACTACTCATTGTCAGAGAGCCACGTAATCTTAAAATGTTTGGGAATAATTGTGTTTTTTTTTGGTATTTTCAAACTGAGCGGTCAGGTCAGAGACTCTTGACACTCAAACATAGCCATCCCTGATTTAGAACTGCTGATCAGAGGAAAGGCAGCCAGTCAACAGCAATAGTCGCCTCCCCAACTACTTTTAACCGAAAACCAGAATTGACTGCTACAGTTATAACGTCCACAGCACGGCATGCTAACCATTAGGTCACGCCCGGCCAGCTTCTATTAATTGTATTAACTGTTCTATGATAACTACTACAATATTATTCCATATACATATATACTATGGGCGTTGAACCAGTACCACACAGCAATTTTATATATATTTATAATTTTTCATAAGATTATTGAAAATACTGCAATTGTGCAGCATTATTATGTTTTTACAATTGTGTTTTTATAAACGTTTAGGAGTATACAAAATAATAATCCATTGCTTTCCGTTCAGTAAATGTGAAAAATAATGTTTCGAACCAAAATGCTTCCCTTTACAAATATGAACCAAAACTAGTACTGCAGGCAAATGGACAATAACACATATTAATTACCTACTTGAAAACAATGGACACATACATCGTTGATTGCAGCATATTTTGTGCACTTTTCAATTCAAATGATAATACGGTCGAAGTCGAACCGTTATTTGATAGGATATTTTAATTCTAACAAAATTTCGATTTATTATGTTTCGTGTGAAACTCTGTACGTTCGGTTTCGTTAAAATATAACATACAGTTAGTGATTTTCACAACTATATCATACCAACATTACTTTATTGTAGACATAAATACAGTTCGCATATTTGATACTAAAATTAAATGATATACAAAAAAGGCAGAAGAGAACAATATAACATTAAATTTATACCTAATATAATAAACCATGAAGTGCATACTCATCTTTCTTTAGAAACGTACGTTAGAAAATCCTGATATACATATTCATCCTTCTTTAGAAACTTACGTTAGGAAATCCTGATATACATACTCATCTTTCTTTAGAAACTTAGGTTAGAAAATTCTGAGATACATATTCATCCATCCTTCTTTAGAAACTTACGTTAGACAATTCTGAGATACATATTCATCTTTCTTTAGAAACTTACGTTAGAAAATTCTGATATAAATACTCATCCTTCTTTAGAAACTTACGTTAGGAAATCCTGATATACATATTCATCCTTCTTTAGAAACTTACGTTAGGAAATCCTGATATACATACTCATCCTTCTTTAGAAACTTACGTTAGAAAATTCTGAGATACATATTCATCCTTCTTTAGAAACTTACGTTAGAAAATTCTGAGATACATATTCATCCTTCTTTAGAAACTTACGTTAGGAAATCCTGATATACATATTCATCCTTCTTTAGAAGCTTACGCTAGGAAATCCTGATATACATACTCATCCTTCTTTAGAAGCTTACGTAAGGAAATCCTGATATACATATTCATCCTTCTTTAGAAATTTATATTAGGAAATCCTGATATACATATTCATCCTTCTTTAGAAATTTACGTTAGGAAATTCTGATATACATACTCATCCTTCTTTAGAAACCTTAGTTAGCAAGTCTTTATCTTTCTTTAGAAACCCAAGTTAGCAAGTCCAGATGTACATGCTAGTCCTTCTCTAGAAACCCATGATAACAAGCCCTGATGTGTATATTCATCCTTCTTTAGCAATCTACGTCAGCGAGGCCTAATGTACATGTTCATACTTTTTTAGAAACCTACATTGGCAAGTCCTGATGTATATATTCACCTCTGGTTATTAAAACTGAGTTTAACGATCCTGAATGTATGCACTTATCACTGATTATAAAAGCTAAGTTATGAACTTCTAATCATTTCTAGGTATGAAAACTGAGTTAACTCCAGATACACTTTCTTATCTCTGATTATGAAAACTGAGTTAGCAAACTTTGATGTACATGTTCATCGCTAGTTATGATATTGGTAGCGATATGATGCATTTGATATCTACAAAAATTATGAGTTTCTGTTAAATTCTTCATGTAAGTGTAATCAATATGAAAAAGACACGAAGGACTTGTCTGAAAGAAACATAACTTGAACTATACGTTACGGAAGCATAAGATCACAAAAAGGTGAGTGGTATTTGGATCATATTGGTTATTTGATTAATTTATTTGGGAAAGATAAATTTCAATTAATACTTTAACATGTTTTATTCATAATGCAATGATCTCAAGCACTTACTAACAACTACGGAGTGTTGTTTAAAAATCACACAACAAAATTTCATAATCTTGCCAGAATTAAAAATTTTTGTTTTGTTATGTTATATAGTATATTAATTCTATAACTATATGAGAGGATACATAATGTGTTTTTTTTCCAAGGGGCCTCCGGAATAAAGCTGAAAACAGCGGTGAATTTTGATGAATCTCAAGGTAACGATTCACTTTTCTTTGACATTTATAATTTTTGTTTTACTGGTCTATCACTAGAAGGAAGTCACTTGTTATTTTACCTAGAGATACAATGATTATCTGTATATATTGGTAAAGAAACCTTTCAAGTTACATGAACATATATAATTTTTAGATAAATTTTAACGTTAAAAGCTATCTTCAACATTAGCCATTAGTTCAAATGTATTTTGAAAACTCTGATTTTTTTTTTCTCTGAAATGGACCATTAACTTGGCGATAGAATTATTTACTAAATGGTTCTTTCATCCTAAGCTAATATTAAGACTAATTTATTGAAATGTTGTATCTTTTCTATTATTCAAAAAATAGGGGGGATAACAATGCTAAACTTATAATTCATAACATTCAGAAGTATATTTGACAAATATCCCTTTCTTCTCCACTAACACAATATTTAACAGTTAATTCAGCTTATTGATTTCTGCATTGTATATGATGTTTAATTAACAACAAACAGAATCGTTTGATGACCAAAATGAAACATATTATAGAGAAGGTTCATCAATAAGTTTTTGAACTAACTGGATCTATATTTCTTTATTAAACATAAAGATATCCAGAAGTGTTAGGTCACATAGTTGATGGATCACCCTACGTAAAATCACCCGGGTAGTGCTAGCCCATAAAAACTATCATGGTTTTAAAAGTGTATGTGGTGATTAGAAAGACTTAACAACAGAAAATGATGAATCATGCAGGAACCGCAGCTTGTCACTTCTAGCTGTAACGAGCATGCAGAATTTGAAACGAAGATTTTGAAAAAAATATACTATTTTTTCTAAACATCCAAAGAAACAAGATTAGGTGCCACACAAAGGAGACAAGAATATTGACCAATATGCAAACTTTTAGTGATCTTTTTCTTGCATACGAAAGTTCGTTAACTGCATAAAGTTTCAAAAGACTTCTCTGAGATCCTTCCTTCCCTCTCTCTCCATAAAAAATATACATAAAAAACACACGACAAAACAGGTATAAGCGACTGTTGAATGTACTGAGTTTCGAACAGTATTTTTTGTTATGTTGAAGATTCTCTATTCTAGTGCCGAAATATTATGCTTGTTGTTTCATTCAAATATGTTGATTTTATTCAGTATGATAATACCACCCAAGTGAGATGCTTAATCAAATTAGATACAGTACTATTCCTTCAAAAAATACTTTAATGTTCGCCTGGGATATTCAGTACAACTGAAATAAACATATCTTTATATATTCATATTTTCAGTTGCAATATATCTTAAGTCCTTACCAGTAATTTATAATTCAAACATTCTGCAATACTGTGTGCAGTTTACGTTTTTCTATGGCGTAAATGTAAAAAAAGATACTGGAAATGGTTAAAAACCGTGGTAGAAGTTATGTGACAAATTAATAAGATGATTGAAAACCGTGGTAGAACTCATGTGACACATATAACTAGGGATGGTTAAAAACCTTGGTAGAAGGTACGTGACAGATCCAGAAGATGGTGAAAAAGAATAGTAGAAGCTATGTCACAAATTAATGGATTATATAAATGCCGTGGTAGAGACTATGTGACAAATTCATAGGTTGATTGGATCCCGTGGAAGAAGCTATGCGAAAAATTCACATAATGGCTAAAAACCCTGGTAGAAACTACGTGAGACATATACCAAGAATGGTGGTTGAAGCTATGTGTCAAATTCAAGGAATGGGGAAATCTTTAATAGAATGTATGTGACAAATCCATAGGTTGATTGGATCTCGTGGTAGAAGCTATGCGGAAAATTCTCATAATGGCTAAAAACCCTGGTAGAAACTACGTGAGACATATACCAAGGATGGTGGTTGAAGCTATGTGGCAAATTCAAGGAATGGTGCAATCTTTGATAGAATGTATGTGACAAATTCAAAGGATGGTTAAAAACATGATAGAAACCATGTGACAAATACTCAGCGTTGTGAAAACTAACAGTAGAATTTGTGTGACAAAGATATAGGGGATGGTTAAAGCTCGTGGTAGAAGTTATGAGACAAATGTACTGGGGATGGTTAAAAGCCATGAAACAGTCTGTGTGAGAAATTCTGAGGACTATTAAAAACCGATAGAGAAACGCCAGGGTAGAATCTATGCAATACATATATTGGGTATGGTTAAAACAGTGGTCGAAAGTATCAGTGGCGTAGCAAGGGTTCTCAGCACCAGGAGGCAAAGACACTTTTGGCGCCCACCTCTGATATGTTTTGATTAGTTGTTTTGTGACTCATTACTCACTTAATGACAATAACATAAAGAATTAATTACCGCCTTACACAGGCCTAAAATAAAGTCACAACATAACATCTCACTATATCACAACTTTAAACCTGGAACTAATGAAGTATAGCCTACTAGGTGTACTTACATAATTTGTAAACAATTTTGATATTTATGTCATCCAGCATTGTTTAAAGTCACATAGCTAGAGTAATCTTTCAAGCATGCAGAATAAATTTCTGTTATATCCCAAGTTTTGAAACTTATGTTTTATATGAGAAGCTAGTCACTTGTGGTGTACATGGATTATAAAACAGATTGATTAAATACTACTTTAGTTTACAAATAGCAAGTTTTTATTAGTTTACAAAACTGTACATATACTTAACTAGATCTTGTACAGGTAACATTCTGGTATTCATGGTTACATTATATGAACCTTTCGTGCTTTTGCTGCTGCAAATGCATCAATTAAACTATCAAAATTTAAGGTATTAAGTACGTCTTTTCAATACTTAATATTGCCAAGTTACTAAGTCGTTCTTGAGTCATTAAGGTTCTCAAGTATGTAAGAATTAATTTCAGCTTGCTGAAGGACCTTTCACAACTAGCAATAAAAACCCCAATTGTTAACAAAATCTGCAATGCAATTCTTAAATTTAGGGAAACATCTTCACCATATGAAATTATAAATGTTAGAAAATCAGTTGCAACCATTCGTTCAGGAAAATCGGTCTGTGTTCTTTTACTTATCAACATTCTACAGTCTTTAATTTCTCTGTACAATTCTGGTCCATCAATATCACCTGGATAGCTCTTTGCTAAGTCAGAACATTTTTTTGCAATTTTCCGTCTTCTTGAAATCTCCAGAAACAATATTTTGCACATCTAGTAGAAATCCAAACCGTGAATCTAAATCTAGTAAGCGAGAAAATCTTCCTGTTATTTCTGCAATAAAGCGATCAATAACATCCTTCATGATGCGATAAATTTCCTGCTCAGCAGTAAATCCAGCATCAGCTGCATTTTCACCTGGAATTTCGTTGATGACGTATTTTTCTTCTTTC
>NW_013666639.1:9753-12031 GCF_000517525.1 Limulus polyphemus | reverse complement strand
AATAAAATTCCATCCGCTTCTAATTTTGTGCTTATTGTTTTCTCAATATTGGCAGCTTCTTTTTCCTTTATCTGTATAAAGTCAATAAATGACTCTTTGACTTCTACTTTTCTTGTCTTAAAGTCAGTGTCAACAAACGGAATCACTGGGCCAATTGCTCACGATGGGCTAAATCAGGTGTTGAATCAAATATCAAAGATTTATAAACTCATTTTGGATTTCAGGAGAAAGATAAGATGTTGACGTTTGCTTGTTTTTAACACGCTGTAAATGCTCTCTCATTACTGGATCACACTTTGCTAATAACTGCAAAAGTGACAGGAAATTTCCAGGGTTTTTCGTTTGAGGTTATGTCCTCAGTATGACCACGAAATGCAAGATTCTGAGAAGCTAAATAATGTGTACAATCCAGCAACCGTCGCCGTACATCTCTCCATTCATTTATTCTTGCTGAATTTGCCTTTGCAGCTCTTAATCAATGCCACATTGAAGATGAATTCGGCTCTCAGTTTCTTTCCAAGCAGCAAATGACTCACGATGACTGTCACTATTTTCATGGCCATTTAACTTTTCAATTCATTTCCACTTAGAGAATCCACCCCGTGTTTTGAAAGAAGACCGACTATCGGATGTCATACATGTAGATGAAAAAAGAAAACAACAAAAGCAGTATACTGCTTTATGTAGAGGTGAATACACCAACCGGGAATGATTGACCTCTTGACCATTCAGAAGGCGTCGTTTGAACCAAAATGCAGTCATAGAAAGCCCATCTTTGGTATCAAATGTACCTTCTTTATGTTGAAATTCATGTGCTCCAACTTTAACAATCTCTGTGCGATGTGCATGTGTTACAACTGCTGAGCCTGTTGTATCAAACTTCATAAATCCAATATCCCTGTGTGTTAAAATATTTATTAGGTCATCCTCTTTTAGCTTAGCAACACTATTCTGTGGATTTGTTTCTGACAAAGTGGAATCTTCTTGTTTATTATTATTGTAGCTTTTAACGAGACAGCGAACAGTTTCTTCATTGTTTTCTTTTTCAAATGAAATAGCATGTTCACAATCTGGCACTTTGACTTCTTTTTTGCCATCAAAAGAAACAGATGCTGGCTTACTGGTGTCATCACTTCCAGTAAGGAAAGCTCTCATCAATTTGCTTGACTCCACCATCGAAGTTGCAAATTGTGCACGTCTTTTGCGTCCCTGTGCCTTACTTTCTTTTTTCGACATAATGGGCTAAAAGAATAAATTAATAAATATTTAGTTGCAACGTGCAAATTGTCAGATGAAAGGAAGCATTCTACTTTCCTAAGTTCCTAACCACAAATTATATGTAAATTATACAATTATAGTTGCAACTCAGGACTAGATAGGCACATCTGGACCTGGTTTCACTTTAACTGTTATTATTTAGACCACCCATACTCATGTTAATTAATGTGACACGACAGTAAGAAAATCAATGCAGATGATTGTATATGCTGGTAAATCATGCTTATGAGCACCATATAAATTACTGGCAGTCGCTAAATCACTAAAACTCGATAGGTTTAATTACACGAACCCTACAGGAGACAAGTCTGAAATTACACACACTGTGGAGGAAAGTGTAATCATAACATAATATAAGCCTAGAGGCTCAAAGGCTATATTTAATATTAAAGGTTTTGATAGAATGAGAAAACTTAAATATAGGCCAAGTAATTAGTGGTGCTAAATTACAGTTCCTAGATTAAGTCGCTAATACATCTAGATCTAACATTAATGTTAGACCTGTTATTTCCATCTTTTTAGTCTTAGGTTTGGATCTAGATGTAATAATAATGACAGAAATTAGATCAGTCTCAGTGCAATGCCTAGTGTAATAGTTAGTATAGGTCTAAGTATGCCTATAATATAGGCTACAATTTGTATGATGATTGAACTAGGTTCTGGAAATAAAGTTATAACTGCAAATAGACCTACAGTCTAGTACATTAATTGTTGTAAGACATTATTTACAATCAGCCAATACAATTACAAACCACTACATTAGGCCTATAATGTTTACTAGATCTAGATCTAGGCCTTACCTGTTGCATATATTGCCAATCTTGCACACCAGTTAATATGTTACATCAATCTTGTATTTTCTTTTTGTTGAACATACACTTACTTGTACGTTGTACTTTAGTACTTGTATTTGATCTACAGATGAATGATTGAATAGCGTAATTTACTTCTGTACGTCAATTTGGTCTCACTGTATTTCAGTGGGCGGCTTTTAAAATTT
>NW_013666639.1:6870-9396 GCF_000517525.1 Limulus polyphemus | reverse complement strand
AAATATAATGGTATGGATAATAACTGTGGCAGAATCTATGTAACAAATATATTGTATTTGTTTAAATATAGGAGTATAAGATATGCAACAAATTCACAGGATGGTAAAAAACTGAAGTAGAAGCTATGTAGGAAATATACTGTGTATAGTTAAAAATAGTAGTAGAAGCAATGTAACAAGTATACTGGCTATGGTTAAATATAGTGGAAGAAGATATGTAAGAAATTCACAGGATGGTGAAGAATCGTGGTAGAAGCTATGTAACAAATTATATTGGGTATGGTTAAAAACTGTGGTAGAAGCTATGTAGGAAATATACTGTGTATAGTTAAAAATAGTGGTAGAAGCTATGCTTGTTTGTTTCTAGTTAAGCACAAAGCTACAAAAAAGGCTATCTGTGCTCTGCCCACCACGGGTATCGAAACCCGGTTTCTAGCGTTCTAAGTTCGCAGACATACCGCTGTGCCACTAGGGGGCAGAAGCTATGCAATAAATATGCTGGGCATGGTTAAAATGTGGTAGAAGTGTGTAGCAAACTTACAACGTGTAAGACTATTTGTTTATTACAGGCACAAAATAGGTAAATTGTCAAGCCACTAAGGACGGTTAGATAATTAGCACTCCTTCACTTCAGTTCTTTAGACAGTTCAGGAACAGACGGTTAGATAAAGAGCACTCCTACACTTCAGTTCTTTAGACAGTCCCGGAACAGACGGTTAGATAAAGAGCACCCCTACACTTCAGTTCTTTAGACAGTCCCGGAACAGACGGTTAGATAAAGAGTGCTGTTTCATTTCAGTTCTTTAGACAGTCCTGGAATAGACGGTTAGATAAAGAGTGTTGTTTCATTTCAGTTCTTTAGACAGTCCCGAAACTGACGGTTAGATAAAGAGTGCTGTTTCATTTCAGTTCTTTAGACAGTCCTGGAATAGACGGTTAGATAAAGAGTGTTGTTTCACTTCAGTTCTTTAGACAGTCCCGAAACTGACGGTTAGATAAAGAGTGTTGTTTCACTTCAGTTCTTTAGACAGTCCCGGAACTGACGGTTATATAAAGAGTGCTGTTTCTCCTCAGTTCTTTAGACAGTCCCGGAACAGACGGTTAGATGAATAGTGCTCGTTCGCTTTAATGCGTATGAAAGTTCAATATAAATTACTGAATTAGTAAAGTTGTTGTGCTTGCACTGTAAGTATATTTTTCTAGAGTTCTACTTCATTTTATACATAACTTGAGTAGGAAATAATGGAACAATCTATCCTGTATATTCTCTAGAGATGGCTAATTAAACAAACACATTAACCACTTAGAAACTAAGCTAATCTGATATTTACGTTTTGTATCTATGGTCAATTGATTGATTTTCTTTTTGTTTGCTATTATATTGGAGGATTTTTTTTCTATTAAGAGAAAACGCACCTCATAGTTTTAAGTTGTGAACTTTGAAGGTCAAAGTCGTGAATTAAGATTCTTGAAGTCTTGAACATGCTAAGTGTTACTGAATCTACAGAATTTGAGATAACACATATGATGTTGAAATATATTGAAGTTTTAGAATAAGATGATCTTGTGAATGCACTAACAGTCAGTGGCGTCACAATATTTGAGGACTAAGCTCTGTGTTGAAGTATTTAATGAAAAAGGATTCATATGCTTATGCCTCGCCCATTGATATAAGTTCACTCTAATTGTCTACAGCAGTTGATTCTTTGTTCTACGATTGTTAAAACAGTTACTAATTGTTGTTGTAGTTGATGAAACCCGTTCATTCATGGTCATAAATGGCAGGAGTGAATATAAATTTTCTATAATAACCTATAATAACATTTCATTCTTGTCATTCCAGAAAGTTTATTTATTAAAGCTAACCCAGGGATTTATTTGGGGCAAACGTTTTAACAAAAATGTACACGTTTTGACTTAGCATGATGGAAATAAAACTGCTCATTTGAAGTAACTGGATCATAATCAAAAGGATTTTGAAGAGAACCATAATTTGAAGTAAAAAATATTAAACGCAGACATGAACAGGAAATGGTGCGAAAACAGCTTTGTTTTGAGTTTATAGAGAAATAAAGTATCAATTTATAAAGAGTAAAAACTAGGATATGGTAAAAATCAAAACCTTATTCAGATTTCAGACTGTTTTCATTTTAGGAATGTGTTGTATCACAAAAGCTAATAATAATAATAAAAAAAAACCTGAAGTAATGTAATTAAAGAATTTACATGTTTAATAGCATCAGCTGACTGACACAATTGGTATTTTGAGCATTTAAGATATCAGGTTCAAAACTTAAAAGAAGCCCCCCCCCCTCCCAGTGGAACAGCGGTATGTCTGCGGACTTACAACGCTAGAAACCGGGTTTCTATACCCCCGATGTGGGCAGAGCACAAATAGTCCATTGTGCAGCTTTGTGCTTAATTACAACCAACCATCTTATCAGAAAAAATATAAAATGTATGATATAAACACTAAATGTTTCTCAGAAAGATATATACTTGAAAGAAAAAAGTGATAACCAAAGG
>NW_013666639.1:0-6771 GCF_000517525.1 Limulus polyphemus | reverse complement strand
CTTAATTACAACCAACCAACTTATCAGAAAAAATATAAAATGTATGATATAAACACTAAATGTTTCTCAGAAAGATATATACTTGAAAGAAAAAAGTGATAACCAAAGGCTCTTTACAATCAATTTATTTACCAAGACAAACAAGCCTGTCTTGGCTAATGTGCATAATGTGAAACAATGATAGTTCCTCAGAACATATATGTGATCAGTAGAATTTCTGGCATCGGCTCTTCCAAGCGTAAATAACCTCATTCATCATATGAAGTATATTCTTGTGTTTGAAAACGATCGCTCAGCTTCCTTTCGTGGCAAATCATTATTCCTCTAGCACGAGAAGAATTGTGTGGTAAAACGGAACACAAGACAACATGGTATCGTTCTTAAGCAGATACATACACACCATATGGGTAGTAATTATTAAATTTCATTTAGACTGAATCGAAGCAATAAAACTTATTTATAAGGCTTTAGGATTACTTACAAATTCCTTCTATATAAATTGGATTCTGGAACATTGTGATCCAAGTAAATGACTAACTATGATAATTTCGATAAGATTTTATAGCGAACGTGTTGGTTAAACGATCTGGAGTACAAATATATAACTTAGCAGCTGTTTGTTGTAGCCCACAAAGGGCTATCTGACCTCTGGCCGCCGCGAAAAATCGAACTTAACAGCTATATTTAGCTGTAGAAATAAAAAAAACAAGAGTTCGAAATTTCACTAAAGGTGTCACAGTTACATTTTATTAAAATAACTCCTCCTACGTTTGATCAATGCTAATATTTAATATGTAAATGACCTTTAATTTCAGATGACCTATTGTTAATGTTTTTTAGCGAATAGCCACACAGCTGCAACGTGTACTTTCTCCACCGCGTAGAGCCAAACACTGAAAGTTAGAGTTTTAAATCTGTAAAATTATCGCTGACCCACCGTAAAATAAGAACTAGAACATACATGTCTCATTTATTCTCCCAATTTTGGTTTAACATCTTTAGCAGCTGCTGGGAAGATATAGAATCCAAACTCCGAGAAATAAATATTTGTTTTCGCCTGGAATTAAAGATAGTTTGTTAACAGTATGTCTAAGCTACCAAAGTCTAAACTAAATATTCTGAAAAAAGATTTGACACTTTTCAATGATTATGAATTTTATGCTGGTAATATCTACTATAAAAACTGTCAGTTTACCTTACTTTAACTATTCGTGTAAATATATTTCAAATGTACGAGAAGGAGGGAGTGACGTAGATTCAGAAAGTTATTTATATAAGTATTGTTAATAAAAACAAAGAAATGTTGAATGATATTAATTAGAAACTATCGGACAAAAGAATTATATTTACAACCTGTAGCTGGCTTCAACAGTTAATTTCCAACAATCCGCATATCTGGATGGCTAGAAAAACATTATGCATTACTGTCATTATTACATATTTTATTTTAAAAGCCAGTCAGAAAATATAGGCCATCGCACAGTTTTACCTCTGTCTATGTATCTCCAACTGTCACAAAAAAAAGAAAATGCAGGTTTATCCCTGAAACAAAATCGCCATCTTTCTTTAAACCCTGTATCAGGTAAAGAAGTAAAGAAGTCCCCACACTCGTGGATATGATGATAAAACAACAAATATTATATGGTAAATAATCGAAACTACCCACTCAACTTGATCCTTGACGTCTATCCTTCATGATCTTGTGTAATGAATTTGTTATTATACATTTATTTTAATATCAACGTTTGTTTAGATTAAATTTATGTTTAGAAACACACATAGCTTACACTGTTAAATATGTATTGCGAAACTCCCTCCTATTCTCCAAAGTTGTAGAAGATTCTTGAGAGTAAGAATCAACAATACATGTGTGTACGTAAATACTTGTGTTAGCTCAGTATTGTTACTTAAAACTGAAATTTCTAGAACGCCTCCACACGACTATAAATATAACCAACGCGACGCGCCAAAAGGAGAGTATCTATTATTAGTTTGCTATAGTCAGTGTGCTATAAACTTTGGAAGCTATAACTATGATTGTTATAACGCTTATCAATCGCAAAACTTCAGATATTTGACTAGGAACTTTTACAAAGTTCGAACATTTAAAATCGTTTAACTTCAGTGGATTCTCATCAGACATTAGTATTTTTACGAAAACATTACTTAACGTCATAGGTGAAAACACAATCTCTAATAGGCGTATGAACAGTGAAGACTACAGTGCTAGCTAGCTCCCTGTTTACGTGAATTGTGCCTATGTCCACTTAAAATTAACTCGCTCATCGTGAAGCCTCGATAAGATATTAAGGAAGTTCCAGACTAGAAAGAGGCTTTTATATTGCTTGTAAGTTAGTGAAAGTTTTGTTTATAAATCATTGTTTGTAATAACTATTTGTTATAACTGTTATCGTAGGTTGTATTGTTGTGTGTATATTAAAACGTATTTGTGTTAAAAAAGAAAACTGTGTATCAATCTTGTTGGCAAATATCATAAACTGACTATATATTGCCATATATTTAAATACTAAATCCAAAGTATAATTTAACTACTAAATTTAAATTATCGATTAACTCAGTTTCAGGCTGTTTGAAATTCCAATACATAACACCTCTTCTAAAATATGCCCAAACCAGAAATTTATTGATAGATCATCGCCAGTACAATAGGTTCATTAGGTGTTCGGTCCTTACTTTTATCTCTCTGAAACACTTATTAAAAAATTAAAAACATTACAGCCACACTTGAAGTTTACCATTCTAGTTATCACGGGTACTTTTAATAATGTTTCTGACACCTTGAACATAGACAGAAAAAAAGATGATTACAAGAAATGTGTTCTAGACACAAGATACCTTTGAAACAGTCAACAACTGATCAGAGTAACATTTTACAAATAGTAAACAACTCTTAAGAGGAAATAAAAGGCATGATAGTGGAGTCTCTTCTATCCTAAGTCAAAATGATTGAAAAGCTGAAAGACAATAAAATTACACTTCTAACTAATAACAGCTGGATCGTGATTTTTTTTTTGAAGAGACAATTTTCTTATGCTGAAACATTATAACAACACCCTGAAGGACACTTGTTTCCACGAAAGTTGTGGTTGTTTTTACTATAGGAATTAGAACCAAAAACTTCCGTCCTGGACGTCTTAACTTCATCGTCATCGTATCTTATTTTCACCACCTCACTAGTAGCTTAATGTGCTATAATTCAAAACTTTTATAAACGGGCTCAAAATTTTTACCAACGCGAATGTCCCTAAATTAAGCCACATTAAATTTGTTCGTTTGTTTTGAATTTTCACGCAAAGCTACACGAAGGCTATCTGCGCTAGCCGTCCCTAAGTTAGCAGTGTAAGACTAGAGGGAAGGCAGCTAGTCATCACCACCCACCGCCAACTGTTGGGCTATTCTTTAACCAACGAATAGTGGGATTGACCGTCACATTATAACGCCCCCTCCCACGGCTGAAAGGGCGAGCACGTTTGGTGGGACGGGGATTCGAACCCGCGACCCGCAGATTGCGAGTCGAGCTCCCTAACCACCTGGCCATGCCGGGCCACCCCATTAAGAATAAAGCTATTGCACTACCGAGTGCAATAATGACTCTCTAAAAGCTAGGCTACCGATGCTAATATTTCTAAACACAATAGCTAGTCACCCTTAATACGCTAATAGTATGACAAATACACACATTTCAACATCATTGCATCAACTTTATCAATTTACAATTATTCATGTTCTACAATTTGCAGAATTCTCAGTTCTATAACACTGTTACGTTCTTTGAAACGTCGACTCCACACATCTACACGTAAGCAATGCTTCCTGCTTGATTCTAATTGTTAAATGATATTATAATAATTAAATTATCACTAAAGTAGTAAAGTGCCATAGCGGTATCATTAACGACAATTAATCACTGATCTGAACGAAGACGCTAGGAATATTGACGTAAAATCGCAAACTAAAGTAAAATTTCATACATGAACTTGCCACCATAAAGTTATTCAATTTTGAAAGCTTACAGTGGGTAATTAAACTTTGAACAATGAGTTGTTGTATAGTATTTTTAATTTGGTAAGTTAACTTATTGATGAAAAAAAACATAACATTAAAAATGTTCAAGACTGATTTATCGAACAAGAATATTTTAGGCAATTTCTTGAGCTTTAATAAATACACATATGTAAAGATGTAAGCTATGTTTTAATAATTTGATTTAGACGCTATCTTGTTCAATAGAAAACGTTTTAATGAGTCTGATGAGCGTGACGTGGGAAATCGTTTAGACGATACAAAACGACAGTTAGATTAGAGCAGAGTCGTAGATTGATCACTGAGTTATCGAAGTACTAGAGATATAAGAGAAGATATCAAGGAAGTTACTAGCGTTATTTTCGAAGCTAGGCCTATAACTCGGGGAATTTGTAGAACGCGGTAGAAGAAATAAAACGCTTTCATTTTCATGACTGTACTTTGCATTTTATTTAAGCGAATAATCTAAAAGAACCCACCCAATGATAGGAGCTGTAAAATACAAAAAGCAATACAACAACAACAACAACATGGGATCCATATTAAGTCAGTATTTGACCTTAGAGGCCCTGAACTACAAAATCTACGAACATAGTTAAGATCATTATTAAATAAAATCCTTATCTATATTCGTTGACAAGTAAAATACTATTAGATCCTATTAATAACGCATTCAAACTTGAGTAAAGAAGAACATTATGCTAAAATCATAATAAGTTGGCAAACAACAATTTATAAGCATAATAAAGTGTTTTACTTTTGGGTGAGTATACTACAAGTTTCAACAGAATATATAACATATTTCCCCCAAAATAAACCACTTTGTTATGTTGATCAATCGTTGTTTGCCAACTTATTAATGCATTGAAAATCACCCTGTTTTATAAAATGGTACATGAGCTGTTAAGTTTATAACTTGACTGATAAATCCTCCGATGGAGAAGTGGAGAGTAGGTCAGTCAACAAAAGCTTCCCAGCTTTTCTATTTTCAGTTATATAAATTACGCATTTCGTTATTTTTGTGTAGATAAGGAAATACGTTCCCAAGAAGCCAAAACCTAAATCTTCTGGCTACAGATAACAATAGCAACAATTCCACAAGATGTCTTCATAGATTCTTTATTATACGTCAAGTTTAGTCTGTGATTTGTAAGGCACTAGCAAATGGTTACGAAACGATTTATTGTGTCAAAGTTGTTAAAGAAGCTGGTTAATAATAAATAGTAGGCAGCTTTTGGAACAACGTAGGTGAAGGCTCACATTTTATGAAAAAAAACATACATATGTTATTAACACTTTCAAAAGCATTAACGTCGATTGAATTATTTATTATAAAGTACTTTTTTGTGTTGTAGAAACAAATAACAAAAAATCATAGGTTTGTTACTCACAAAATCTTGTGCAAATTTTCTATATTTGGATTGTAAGGATATATATATATATATATATTCTGTCACGCAAGTTGTTGTTATTAAGCACAAAGCTACATAAAAAGGGCTATCTGTGATCTGCCTACCACAGGTATCGAAACCCGGTTTCTAGCAGTATAAGTCCACAGATTCTGCCACATGTTTCGCAAGACTTAAATAACGTTTTTCTAGGAATAAAATATCTTAGTTTTCAAAAAATGCAAGAAAGGAAAAGAAGAAATGACGAGAAATAATCATTGCATTAAATTATATTAAAAATAAAAGTATGAAATAGGAAACATTCCTAAATCAATATTAAGTAAGATTATAAGGAAATAAGATGATTTCACATTGTTTATGTTGTAATTATGATAAACTGAGCTGTATTTCCATAAGTTATTACAAAGTTACACAATAAGTTATATTTCCTGTGTTCACCACGAGTATCCAAACTCTATTTTTAGCGTTGTTAGCCCTCAGATTTCCCGCTGAACTCCGGAGGTCATTTTCATAAAAACAAATGTATTTGATAGTAAAAATCTGTTGAGTGTTATAAACTGGACTAAAACTGATATTGTTCATGCGGAAGTAAAGTCACACAACT
Source organism: Limulus polyphemus (assembly GCF_000517525.1). NCBI lineage: Eukaryota > Metazoa > Arthropoda > Merostomata > Xiphosura > Limulidae > Limulus > Limulus polyphemus. The sequence goes on along the minus strand of NW_013666639.1, from coordinate 714 downwards.
TCGACAACCACAACTTCAAATATGGCATAGCAAATTCATTTAATCTGGAAACCTATTCACTTCACCATGATATATACAGCTTAAAATGTGGCATACCAAATTCACTTAATCTGGAAACCTATTCCCTTCACCATGATACATACAGCTTAAAATGTGGCATACCAAATTCAATTAATCTGGAAACCTATTCACTTCACCGTGATACAGCTTCAAATGTGGTATACCAAATTCACTTAATCTGGAAACCTGTTCACTTCACCGTGATACATCTTCAAATATGGCATACCAAATTCAATTAATCTGGAAACCTATTCACACTACCATGATACATACAGCTTAAAATGTGGCATACCAAATTCAATTAATCTGGAAACCTATTCACTTCACCGTGATACATACAGCTTCAAATGTGGTATACCAAATTCACTTAATCTGGAAACCTATTCACTTCACCATGATACATACAGCTTAAAATGTGGCATACCAAATTCAATTAATCTGGAAACCTATTCACTTCACCGTGATACAGCTTCAAATGTGGTATACCAAATTCACTTAATGTGGAAACCTGTTCACACTACCATGATACATACAGCTTAAAATGTGGCATACCAAATTCAATTAATCTGGAAACCTATTCACTTCACCGTGATACATACAGCTTCAAATGTGGTATACCAAATTCACTTAATGTGGAAACCTGTTCACACTACC